>NC_084551.2:6750000-7045000 GCF_033978685.3 Nerophis lumbriciformis | reverse complement strand
TCACAGTGTACAATTTGATGGACAACTTGCTTTGAAATCATAAGGCTAAGTAGATATTTAGGGCCCGCATGGCTCATTGTATAAGGACTCCCAAAGGGAGTCCTTATGCAATGGGACATAAGGACCTATTGAATTTGTAAGGTTTTATTATTCTTTTTCTTTTTTCTTTATTCTTCCGCCGCCTCTTTGAGCACTAATTTGACCCACTTAACGTGCTTCAAAACTCACCATATTTGACCCACACATCAGGACCTGCAAAAATTGCCTTTTAATAAAAAAACTGAACCACAAAACTCAACATTGCGCTCTAGCGCCCCCTGGGGAAAAAAAACTAGACTGCCTGTAACTCCCAGTAGGAAGGTCGGAGAGACATGAAACAAATTCCTCTATGTAGGTCTGACTTAGACCTAGATTTCATAATAGTACATTCTAGGGCTAAAATCTACAGGAAGTTGGCAATTCCCCCTTCAAGACAAAAAAGTACTAAAAACACTTTTGCCTCTTTGAGCTGTAATTTGACCCCCTTAACATGCTTCAAAACTCACCAAACTGAACACACACATCAGGACTGGCTAAAATTGTGATCCAATGAAAAAACCTAACCCCAAATCTCAAAATTGTGCTCTACCGCAATTTTTTAATAAAACGCAGAAAAAACTGCTCCTCGGAAGAAAAACATGACAAAACTGCCTGTAACTCCCACTGGAAAGGTCGGAGAGACATGAAACAAAAACCTCTATGTAGGTCTCACTTAGACCTACTTTTCATAGATTGACAACCCTCAGCAAAAATCAACAGGAAGTTTGCAATTTCCCCTTCAAAACAAATTTTTTTTATAAACCGGTCACTTCTCTTCAAACATTATCTCCTCTGAGCGAGTTTGTCGTTTCGGCTTCAAACTAACACAGGAGAGAGATTGAACCCTTCCGAATAAAAGCTATTGAAATAATTTTTATAACTGCTCCGGTTTTGATTTTATGAGCCTTCAAAGAACCGCTGCGCTGATGCTGCTGCGCTGCTGTTTTCTCAAAATGGCTGCTTAAAAGCAGGATGCACCAGCGTGCCCACACAATGCAGACAAGGTAGGTACACTAGACAAAAGTATTGGGACACTTCGGACTAAAAGTAGACAAAAGTATTGGGACACTTATGACTACCACTGGACAAAAGTATTGGGACATTTAGGCCGAAAACTGGACAAAAGTATTGGGAGACTTGGGACTAAAACTTGACAAAAGTATTGGGACACTTGGGACTAAAACTTGACAAAAGTATTGGGACACTTAGGACTAGCACCTGCCAAATACGCGGGCCCGACCAATGCTGCTTGCAGCTTTAATTACATATGTTTTTACCCCAAAAATGTTTCGAATGTATGATAATATGATATCTGTTGCATTATTAGATGGATAAAGTTTAAAAGATATATAACACCCCTTCTCAACTGTCTATGCGACGTCAAGGCTTGGTTAGTTAGTTTAATGAACGAGGGAAAAACGGAAATTTCAGTTTTTGGTCCGGCCCTGACTGACTTGGGACCATTGGAAAATGATGTGCGTCCCAAAGTCACCAGCCTTGGCGTCACTATAGACAGCGATTTTAAACTTGACAAACAAGTCAATGGCGTTTTAAAATCGTGTTTTTACCGTCTTCGTCTTTTAGCAAAGGTAAAACCGTTTTTATCTTTAAACCTTTTTGAACAAGTCGTGCATATTTTTATTTCAAGTCTTCTGGACTACTGCAATGCACTTTATGCTGGCATTAGCCAAAAAGCTCTCTCCCGGTTGCAGTTAGTCCAGAACGCGGCAGCACGACTTCTAACAGAGGCCAGGAAACGCGAGCATATAACCCCAATTCTTCAGACTTTGCACTGTTCATTTTAGAATTGATTTTAAAACCTTGCTGTTTGTTTTTAAAGCTATTACATGGACTGGCACCTCAGTATATCTCGGACCTCATCCAAATTTACACTCCTGCGCGCGCTCTGAGGTCCGAGAGCCAGCTCCAGCTCGTGGTGCCCAAGACCAGACTTAAATCCAGGGGAGACAGGGCCTTCTCTGTGGTCGGTCCTAAGCTCTGGAACACTCTGCCCCTCCATGTTCGAACTGCTCCCACAGTGGACTGTTTTAAGTCTTGTCTTAAGACCCAATTTTATTCTTATGCTTTTAACACTACTTGAGTTGTGTGGTCCTCTGTCCTCTGTTTTTTTTTTAATTTTGATTTCTATTTACTGTTTTAATTGGTTTTACCCTTTAAAATCGTTTTTAATCATATCTATTTTTAAATTGTTTTTATATGTATTTATTTTTTGTTTTTATTCAGTCATTGGTGGAGCTAAGGATAATATTTGAATATTGTTTTTAATATTGTTGTGCAGCACTTTGGAAACATTTTTGTTGTTTAAATGTGCTATATAATAAATAAAAAGTGGATTGGATTGGATTGGATATAATTGCATGCAGTACATGTCTTTTTTTCCTGTCAAAATAAAAAAAGAAAGAAAGATAAACTACTTTATTGTAGGGCTGCAACTAATGATTAATTTGATAATCAATTAGTCTGTCGATTATTACTTCGATTAATAATCGGATAAAAGAGACAAACTGCATTTCTATCCTTTCCAGTATTTTATTGAAAAAAAAACCAGCATATTGGCGCCATGTTCTTTCAACTTGCCAAATAAAACAAGGAAAATGTTACAAAAATGCACACTTTTGACACCCCTGCTATAGATAATAAAAAATTAAATGTGATAAATGTATCGATAAAAGGCAGAGCCTGCACGCACAACTTGTTGTGTTTTTAACCCCTTCTTAACCCTGAACGTACATTGAAAATACACGCAACCCTAACTCAAAATGCCGGACATTTGAGGCATTTAAGAAACACAGCCCCGCCAAAGAGGACATGTCCGGTGAAAAGAGGACGTATGGTCAGTCTATACCTAGCCCGTTAGCTGCTAGCATGCACCGGACATGTCCTCTTTTGCGGAGCTGTCAGGGCGGAGTTTCTTAAATGCCTCAAATGTCCGGCATTTTGAGTGTTGTTTACACAACGTGCAGTTCGCTACTTAATATGTCCGTGTGGAAACTCGTTCGGTACACCTCCGCACCGAAACGAAACCCCCGTACCGAAACGGTTCGATACAAATACACGTACCAACTTTTGAAATCAGAAAAACCTAGTAGCCAGGGTCCAGGGGTTGCAGGCCCCGGTAGGTCCAGGACAAAGTCCTGGTGGGGGGTTCAGGCTTCGCCCCCCGACGCAAAATGATTATTAGCATTCAGACAGGTTAAAATGTTGCTAAAACCATCACTTTTCTATCAGTCACAGTGACTTTTCAAAACAAAAATATTACAGCAAAAATCATATGGGTTGATTGACATGTTTATTCTGTAAGCTAACTTCAATAGTTTGAAATTATTTTGACAGTTAATGCCAGTTATCCTGTCAACCTTTCACAAGACTTCAATTTGTTAATTGAAAGTATAAACAGTATAAACACTTTTTACAGTAAACAAATGGTAAAACAGTACTAAACAATTCCATAAAAATAAAAAAATTGGTGTCATTAACTTTCTGTCCAAGCTTGTATAATCTACTGCCTTGTTCAATTGTAAAAAATATTCTGTGCCTAAAATTCACATTTCTATCACAATTATCATACTGTAAACATTAAAATTAATAGTCCTGTCAATAGCATGGAATTACAATTCAAATGTAGTTTTTTTGCAAGCCTTTCAAAAGAATTCAAAATATGAAAAATTAATGAAAATTAATTTAAGCCATCAGACACTTGAAAAGTGGCACATCACATCTCTAATGTAATCATTTTAACTTTTCAACAGAAATAGCACTGCAAAAATATTAAGGGCATACTTCTGTATTTTGGTAGTTATGCTGTCAACATTTAACAAGATTTCTTCAACTTGGACTTGAAAGCATAAATAGTATAAACACTTTTAACAGTATAACAGTACTAAACAATTCCAATAGATAACATTGGTGTCATTACCTTTTTGTGGCTAAAATCCGAAAAACGTTGAAAGTTTTCCACTTGTATCGCTAGCAACGGCATTAGACTTGTGTTTTTTTGTCCCAACGTGGTCTTTTACATCGCTAATTCCTCCGTGTCCGATCGAAAAATCTTGTCTGCACAAAACTGCCTGTAACTCCCACTGGGAAGGTCGGAGAGACATGAAACAAAAACCTCTATGTAGGTCTCACTTAGACCTACATTTCATAAATTGACAACCCCCAGCAAAAATCAACAGGAAGTTTGCTATTCCCCCTTCAAAACAATTTTTTTGTAAAAACCGGTCACCTTCCTTCAAAAACTATCTCCTCTGAGCGCGTTTGTCGTTTCGGCTTCAAACTAACACAGGAGAGAGATTGAACCCTTGTTTTGATTATTGTTTCTCAGCTGTTTGTAAATGTCGCAGTTTATAAATAAAAGTAAAAAAAAAAAAACGTAGCCTGTGCGCATGCGCATGCGCATAGCATAGATCCAACGAATCGATGACTAAATTAATCGCCAACTATTTTTATAATCGATTTTAATCGATTTAATCGATTAGTTGTTGCAGCTCTACTTTATTGATGCATATTATTTCCAGGCTTTCACGGGTCATTCAAAATGATATGGCGGGCCAGATCTGGTCCCCGAGCCTTGAGTTTGACACCTGTGCACTACATGATATGTTGTTTTTAATATATAGTATTATGATCAATACTTATTCAGAACTGTGCAGCGCATTGATTTGTGACCGTTAATCGTGCACCGAAACAGATTTTGAAGCAAAGACGGAACATTTTTGACTTACTGTCGCAGCAAGGGAAGTTCTTTGGGTGGACTGTGGTTAAGCCGTGTCTGAACAAGTGTGACAATAAGATCTGTTCGAAAGGCAATCCTCTTAGGCAAAGCTTTTTGGGTAAACTCACTTCATGCAAATTCTAAGCCCCATTAGCTTTAAGCGACCAGCCAGCCGCATTGAGATTAATGGCCAACTGACTACCTGATTTAATAGGGTTATTTGACATCTTAAAGGAACAAATAAACAACAATTTTAATGCAAGGCATTCATCACTGACATAGTCAATCTTAGCACGTTTCTTTTGTGCACAGACTGCTCCTCCGAGTGTTTATGAGGTTTCGGATGAATACAGGGACAGTTTTATTTCCAGGGTTAATAGGAAAATTAAAGAAGGTGGTTATTATAAGAGCTATGGACTTTCACAATAAGGGGAGCATTTGGGTTGTATTTCTTTCTGCAAATGTTGGTATTGATTCATTACATATAGGGACACGTCTGCACTACCAATACCCATTGTTATTGTTATTAACAAAACAAAATAATTTAGCACCCATTGTTATTGTTATTAACAAAACAAAATAATTTAGCTAAATGATATGTTGCATTCATTTTTTAAACCATGATTATAATTGGAATAATACACAATAAAAAAATGTATTTTTTTAAAATCTAACAAAATGTAATTTCAACACTATAAAGGGGGCGGTACCTCTGGATTGGCAGACCGGGGTGGTGGTTCCTCTCTTTAAGAAGGGGAACCGGAGGGTGTGTTCCAACTATCGTGGGATCACAGTCCTCAGCCTTCCCGGTAAGGTCTATTCAGGTGTACTGGAGAGGAAGCTACGCCGGATAGTCGAACCTCGGATTCAGGAGGAACAGTGTGGTTTTCGTCCTGGTCGTGGAACTGTGGACCAGCTCTATACTCTCGGCAGGGTCCTTGAGGGTGCATGGGAGTTTGCCCAACCAGTCTACATGTGCTTTGTGGACTTGGAGAAGGCATTCGACCGTGTACCCCGGGAAGTCCTGTGGGGAGTGCTCAGAGAGTATAGGGTAACGGACTGTCTTATTGTGGCAGTCCGCTCCCTGTATAATCAGTGTCAGAGCTTGGTCCGCATTGCCGGCAGTAAGTCGGACACGTTTCCAGTGAGGGTTGGACTCCGCCAAGGCTGCCCTTTGTCACCGATTCTGTTCATAACTTTTATGGACAGAATTTCTAGGCGCAGCCAGGGCGTTGAGAGGATCTGGTTTGGTGGCTGCAGGATTAGGTCTCTGCTATTTGCAGATGATGTGGTCCTGATGGCTTCCTCCGGCCAAGATCTTCAGCTCTCACTGGATCGGTTCGCAGCCGAGTGTGAAGCGACTGGGATGGGAATCAGCACCTCCAAGTCCGAGTCCATGGTTCTCTCCCGGAAAAGGGTGGAGTGCCATCTCCGGGTTGGGGAGGAGATCTTGCCCCAAGTGGAGGAGTTCAAGTACCTTGGAGTCTTGTTCACGAGTGGGGGAAGAGTGGATCGTGAGATCGACAGGCGGATCGGTGCGGCGTCTTCAGTAATGCGGACGCTGTATCGATCCGTTGTGGTGAAGAAGGAGCTGAGCCGGAAGGCAAAGCTCTCGATTTACCGGTCGATCTACGTTCCCATCCTCACCTATGGTCATGAGCTTTGGGTCATGACCGAAAGGACAAGATCACGGGTACAAGCGGCCCAAATGAGTTTCCTCCGCCGAGTGGCGGGGCTCTCCCTTAGAGATAGGGTGAGAAGCTATGTCATTCGGGGGGAGCTCAAAGTAAAGCCGCTGCTCCTCCACATGGAGAGGAGCCAGATGAGGTGGTTCGGGCATCTGGTCAGGATGCCACCCGAACGCCTCCCAAGGAAGGTGTTTCGGGCACGTCCGACTAGTAGGAGGCCACGGGGAAGACCCAGGACACGCTGGGAAGACTATCTCTCCCGGCTGGCCTGGGAACGCCTCGGGATCCCCCGGGAGGAGCTGGACGAAGTGGCTGGGGAGAGGGAAGTCTGGGCTTCCCTGCTTAAGCTGCTGCCCCCGCGACCCGACCTCGGATAAGCGGAAGAAGATGGATGGATGGATGGATGGATAAAACAAAAATAGTACAATGAATCCCTGTCAATACTTACAATTGTTTGAGCATCATAAAGTCAATAGTGCAAAAATAACTAAACAAATATTACTGTTGCATCGCTATCATTTAATAATATGAAAAAAAAAAAAAAAAAAACATCCATCCATCCATTTTCTACAGCTTATTCCCTTTTGGGGTCGCGGGGGGCGCTGGAGCCTATCTCAGCTACAATCGGGCGGAAGGCGGGGTACACCCTGGACAAGTCGCCACCTCATCGCAGGGCCAACACAGATAGACAGACAACATTCACACACTAGGGCCAATTTAGTGTTGCCAATCAAACATTGTGAAGATAAATACATAAAAAGAGAATCATTATTTTTTAGCCCATCACACTAGTATCAATCACCGATACTAACCTGTTGATATTTGGATCGATCCACCCACCTTTAGTACAGCTGCTGGGTGGCACTGGCACGGTGAAGGGAGTCCCAAGAATTGTTATGTTTGATTGTATTGGTCCGAAATGTTATATTTATCAAAATAGCTTGTGTAAAATGAGGGTTGTTACTGCTATCGAGAAAATAATAGAATAATATATATCATACAATATTCATACTGTCATATTGATATACTGATACTCACTTCACGTGCATATTGAGAATATATAAACCTAAAATGAAAACGAATTACATTTTTATAAACACAGCAGGGCAAAACAAATCAACAACGCAGCTAATTATGTATGAATATTTCATAAAAAGGACGTTGAAAAATATCCGAACTCGTGTACAGTATTTAAACCGGAAGCCTCATTTCAAGTGTTTTTATTTCCTGGTCTTTACTGCCACCTAGCGGCTTTCCGCTGTAACTACCAGGCAGTTCACTTAAAATGACACTTACTGTAAATCCCAAGCATATTGCTAATATTAGTCAATCAAAAGTGTGTGCCATAGATAGGGCTTTTAGCACAGGCTAGGAAAGCATTGGGAAAACTGACATGCATTATTAAAGAAACATATGTGCATGAATATAATTATATGGTATGGCTAATTAACGTTATTAAATGTAATAATGTAATCAGAAATTAGTTGCCAGTGTTATACATTGTGGGGGTGTACCTAATTAAGTGTCCAGTTAACAGTTTCAAATAAATGAAGTTGCAGCAGAAACAAAAAGTTTATATGTATATATATATAAATTTATTTATGACAATAAAACTTTATTGAAGCAAACCTAAAACTGATAGCTTTGAGTAACACAGAGTAATAATGTACAGTTCAGGCCAAAAGTTTGGACACAGCTTCTCATTCAATGCGTTTTCTTTATTTTCATGTCTATTTATTTACATTGTAGATTGTCACTGAAGGCATCAAAACTATGAATGAACACATGTGGAGTTATGTACTTAACAAAAAAAAAGGTGAAATACCTGAAAACATGTTTTACATTCTAGTTTCTTCAAAATAGCCACCCTTTGCTCGGATTACTGTTTTGCACACTCTTGGCATTCTCTCGGTGAGCTGCAAGAGGTCGTCACCTGAAATGGTTTTCACTTCACAGGTGTGCTTGAAGCTCATCCAGAGAATGCCAAGAGTGTGCAAAGCAGTAATCAGAGAAAATGGTGGCTATTTTGAAGAAACTAGAATATAAAACGTGTTTTCAGTTTTGTTAAGTACATAACTCCACATGTGTTCATTCATAGTTTTGATGCCTTCAGTGACAATCTACAATGTAAATAGTCATGAAAATAAAGAAAGCGCATTGAATGAGGAGAAGGTGTGTCCAATATTTTTGGCCTGTACTGTAAAAGCATTCAATAAGAGCAGGGTCTTTGGATTCACATTAAAATGTATCAAAAAGATACTAATCATTCTTTGTTTTGGTAGATTGCAGCTTGGCAAGCATCAGTTTGTTTTGTAAGTCAAATAATCTACTGTACTGTATGTAACGATGAGTAAATGTGTTGGTGTACCTAATATTGTGGCCGATAAGTCTTCCAGCTCTCACATTCTAAAGCGCAACACACACACTTACAGACACATTTCAGTACCGCACATCAATAAGCTCGTAACGGGTAGAGCTGTTCAAGCTGCTGCTGACAAATGTAGTAAGTGTGACCCCCGCATGAAGAACTCATCCAGTTGTTCTCCGTCTGCTTGCCACTGTGAAGCATCACACAATCCCCAACGTTGAGATTGTTTCCCCAGTGACTGCAAAGCAAATAGCATAGAATGTATTATATAGTATCATATTGTTAATTACTGGTATCATTGTGATGATTAAAAATCATACTTGATGTGTTCAATTATTCATTTATTTACGCTGTATAGGTTTAATGAATTTGTATGTGTATATATTTTTTTTAATATTTTGTATAGTAAAATTATAGATAACTAATTTGTAGTTTATTACTACTATTTTTTAATCACTTACTAATGCATCTATTCCTATTATTAGTTATCATTACTATTAATACTACTATAGTATTTGTATTAGTATTAGTACTAGTATTGGTACTAGTCATAGTAGTCCTGAAGACATTTTCAAAGTGTTTATATGCATCGACATGACCAAAATACTGTAATGTAATGTTTTTGGGGGGTTTTTTTTGGTAAAGTTTGTAATATTTTTAATGATTTACAGGATGTAGTATTATTTAAATTTTCCTGAGGAAACTCTCCTGAAGGAATCAATAAAGTACTATCCATCCATCTATCTATTTGTAGGCATCATAAGGATAATTTTTGATGTATTCAATTACCAATGTGGAACATTATGTAATTCATACTTGCTTTGCCACAATGCTAATCATACTAAATATTTATCTATAGTAAATATGTTATAATGTATTTGTCACACCGCGGTGAGGGAAGTCTTGTCTTGGTTTTTTCTGTCTTGTGATTTACATGTTTTATTTTGAAAAGCAACTCCTCTTGTTTCAGATCACGGGTCCTTCCTCTTGTGTCACCAGTCTGACGTCATTCCTGACCCTTGATTGTTTCCACCTGTTTCCCATTACCCTCATGTTCTTTATAAGCCCAAGCCTCCCCTTGTTCTGTGCCAGATTGTCTCGAGCTTTCGTGCCTGTCTTGCGTTCCATGTTCATGTCCATGCCTTGCCTTGTTCTACGTCCTTGCTTCCAGAATATCCCACGCTGTAATTTTGATTTAACTTTTTTCCTCCCTCAGAGCGACTTTTGTTATTCTACCTTTTTCTACCGCAGTGGTGAGTTATAATTTTTCCTTAAAGATTTTTTCCTCAAAGTTTGTTGAGTGATTTTTTGTTTACATTGATTAGAGTAGTTAAGTTTTATAGTCTTTATTTTCTTCCTCCTGTTGGAGCGTTTTTTTGTTAAAGATTTTTGATAACAGATACGGTGCTAATTATATCGTCCTTATTTTTGTATTCCTCCTTTTTGGAGTGATTTTCGGTTTTTCCCTTTTGGAACATTTTGTCGATAGTAATTTTGTATTTCATAGTATTTGAATTTACTCGGCTCTGGAGGCTTAAAGAGTATTTCAAAATAAAAGCTTTATTTGGAATCACCTCTCTGCATCTGAGTCCCTTCCTCCGTTCAAGCCTGACAGTATTATGATTTCTATGTTTACTAGTAATATCAACATCACATTATCTCTATTATTATCACTATCCTTATCATTATTATTATTATTATTATTATCTTCAATATTATTACAACATCTAATGTAGCTTCTTTATAATATATATTTATCTGTACAGTAACCTATTTATTTATTTATATATGCACCTTATTGCTTTTTTATTCTGCACTACCATGAGCTGATGTAACGAAATTTCGTTCTTATCTGTACTGTAAAGTTCAAATTTGAATGACAATAAAAAATAAGTCTAAGTCTTTATGCAGTAATGTTATTACTGTACTACTAAATAGCTACATAGTTGATCCTTTGTTCATTATTATTATATCACAATATTTAATGTCACATGTATTTACTTATAGGCTATTTTCCCACAAAATATTAATATATTTAGCAGAATAAGTACAAACATCCATTTACAAAACCCAAATAAAAGAAAACCCTAACCCTTACACACTTATATTATTGTATGAAGTAGAATTTATTTTCATTTAAATGTGTCATATTAATACTATTGCATTGGTTTGATTCAAAACATATAATAATATTTAATGCACTGTTTTAATGTATACACTATTAGGCTATTAAGACTTAAATATATTATTATTATTATACAAAAAAACATTTCAAAAAGACAGAAGTCACCTTTGTGCCAGAACACTGTTGTTGACCCATGTCCACGTTCCCCCATTACGTCGCAGGCCGATCCAGTACTTCATGCCTTTGCCCTTTTGATTCAGAAATTTCTAGAAGAGAGCATCTCATTCAAAATTACAACCTGCCAAAAGAAAAGCTACAGTTTTCAGCGACTGGGGTGAGAAGCACCTGAACGTCCCGGCTGCTGACCACTGCCAAGGAGCCTCCTCTTTCTGAGCAGTTCCTCTGGCTCTGCTCCCAGTTCAGCCGGAACTGGGAAAGGTAGAAACATGACTGGTCCAGCCTCACCCACCCGGTGGGACATCCATTGGGAGCTGGACGCAGAAGAGAGGGGACATCCATCTATTTCTCCACTATGCAGATTGTGCACGAGGAAAGATTTGCAAAGAAAGGTGTCCCACAAGGATGCCTATTAGGTCCACTGAAGTTAGCATAATCATTGTCATCTAATACAAAACCAAAAACCAGTGGAAGTTGGCACGTTGTGTAAATCGTAAATAAAAACAGAATACGATGATTTGCAAATCCTTTGCAACCTACCGTATTTTCCGCACTATAAGGCGCACCTAAAAACCACAAATTTTCTCAAAAGCTGACAGTGCGCCTTATAACCCGGTGCGCTTTATATATGGATAAATATTAAGATTCATTTTCATAAAGTTTCGGTCTCGTAACTACGGTAAACAGCCGCCATCTTTTTTCCCGGTAGAACAGGAAGCGCTTCTTCTTCTACGCAAGCAACCGCCAAGGTAAGCACCCGCCCCCATAGAACAGGAAGCGCTTCTTCTTCTACTGTAAGCAACCACCCGCCCCGCGTAGAAGAAGAAAAAGCGCGCGGATATTACCGTACGGTACGTTTCATTTCCTTTGTGTGTTTACATCTGTAAAGACCACAAAATGGCTCCTACTAAACGACAGGGATCCGGTTCATGAAAAGACGCAATCTCTCCATCCGCACACGGACTACTATTTCACAGCAACTGATATTCCTGTGAACCGCACTGTGGATACAACGGGAGCACGTACGGTGAATATTCGCACCACAGGGAATGAGAAGTCATCCTTCACTGTGGTTCTAGCTTGCCATGCTAATGGCCAGAAACTTCCACCCATGGTGATATTCAAAAGGAAGACCTTGCCAAAAGAGACCTTTCCAGCCGGCGTCATCATAAAAAGCTAACTCGAAGGGATGGATGAAGAAAAGATGAGCGAGTGGTTAAGGTAAGTTTAAGTTTACGCGAAGAGGCCGGGTGGCTTTTTTCACGCAGCTTCGAAAATGTTGATATACGATTCCATGCGCGCCCACATCACGCTGGTTTTAATATATTATTAAAGTTTGACTGACCTATTTGACTGTTTTTTTGACATTCCTTTAGCGCAGTTAGATGCGGCTTACAACACGGGGCGGCTTATAGGTGGACAAAGTTTTGAAATATGCCGTTCATTGAAGGCGCGGCTTATAACCCAGGGCGCCTTATGGTGCGGAAAATACGGTATATTCAATTGAATAGACTGCAAAGACAAGATACTTACCGTTCGAACTGGTAAACTTAAGCTATTTTTTTCAAACATTAGCTCATTTGGAATTTGATGCCTGCAACATGTTTAAGCTGGCACAAGTGGCAAAAAAAGACTGAGAAAGTTGAGGAATGCTCATCAAACACTTATTTGGAACATCCCACGGGTGAACAGGCTAATTGGGAACAGGTGTGTGCCATGATTGGGTATAAAAGCAGCTTCCATGAAATACTCAGTTATTCACAAACAAGGATGGGGCGAAGGTCTGTCAGTAACTACAGTTGGTCAATACATCTGTAAGTGGAAGTTAAAACTCTACTATGCAAAGGCCAAAGCCATTTATCAACAACACCCAGAAGCCGCCGGCTTCATTGGGCCCAAGCTCATCTAAGATGGACTGATGCAAAGTGGTAAAGTGTTCTGTGGTCTGACGAGTTCACATTTCAAATTGATTTTGGAAACTGTGGACGTTGTGTCCTCCGGACCAAAGAGGAAAAGAACCATCTGGACTGTTATAGGTGCAGAGTTCAAAAGCCAGCATCTGTGATGGCATGGGGGTGTATTAGTGCCCAAGACATGGGTAACTTACACATCTGTGAAGGCACCATTAATGCTGAAAGGTACATACAGGTTTTGGAGCAACATCCAAGCAACGTCTTTTTCATGGACGCCCCTGCTTATTTCAGCAAGACAATGCCAAGCCACGTGTTACAACAGCGTGGCTTCATAGAAAAAGAGTGCGGGTACTAGACTGGCCTGCCTGTAGTCCAAACCTGTCTCCCATTGAAAATGTATGGCGCATTATGAAGCGTAAAATACGATAACGGACAACGAACAACTTCATAACTTTAAATGAAGCGGTAAGTCACTTAAAATGACATCGCAACCCACATTAATGACGTGAAGAACCACTTAATTGGTGTGGCAGGCCACTTTAAATAAGGTGGTGGACCACATCAAATGAAGTGGAAGCCCACATTGAATGACTTAGTGGTCGATATTAATGACGTGATGGACCACATAAAATGATGTGGTGGGTCCCTTTAAATGAACTGATAGACCACATTGAATGGTATTGCAGGCCACATTAATGACGTGACGTACCACATAAAATGACGTGGCGGGCAACTTTAAATGATGTTTCAGTCCACATTGAATGACATGGCATGCCACATTTAATGACGTGACAGGCCACATTAAAAAAGATGTGGCGGGCTGCTTTAAATGAAGCGGTAAATCACTTAAAATGTCATCGTGACCCACATTAATGACGAGAAGAACCACTTAATTGGTGTGGCAGGCCACTTTAAATAAGGTGGTGGACCACATCAAATGAAGTGGAAGCCCCACATTGAATGACTTAGTAGTCGACATTAATGACGTGATGGACCACATAAAGTGATGTGGTGGACAACTTTAAATGAAGTGGCAGACCACATTGAATGGCATGGCGGGCCAAATTAATAAGGTGACAGACCACGATAAATGATAAATGATGTGGCAGCCACATTGAATGAGATGGCGTGCCACATTAAATGATGTGACAGGGCACTTTAAATAATGTGGTGGACCACATCAAATGAAGTGGAAGCCCACATTGAATGACTTAGTAGTCGACATTAATGACGTGATGGACCACATAAAATGATGTGGTGGACAACTTTAAATGAAGTGGCAGACCACATTCAATGGTATTGCAGGCCACATTAATGACGTGACGTACCACATAAAATGACGTGGCGGGCAACTTTAAATGATGTTTCAGTCCACACTGAATGACATGCCACATTTAATGACGTGACAGGCCACATTAAAAGATGTGGCGGGCTGCTTTAAATGAAGCGGTAGACCACTTAAAATGACATGGCGACCCACATTAATGACGTGAAGAACCACATTAATTGGAGTGGCAGGCCATTTTAAATAAAGCGGTTGACCCCTTCAAATGAGTGGCAGCCACATTGAATGAGATGGCGTGCCACATAAATGATGTGACAGGCCAACTTAAATAATGCGGTGGACCACATCAAATGAAGTGGAAGCCCACATTGAATGACTTAGTTGTCGACATTAATGACGTGATGGACCACATAAAATGATGTGGTGGACAACTTTAAATGAAGTGGCAGACCGCATTGAATGGCACGGCGGGCCACATTAATAAGGTGACGGACCACGATAAAATGATAAATGATAAATGATGTGGCAGACCACATTGAATGGCATGGCGGGCCACATTAATAAGGTGACGGACCACGATAAAATGATAAATGATGTGGCAGACCACATTGAATGGCATGGCAGGCCACTTAATGATGTGACGTACCGCATAAAATGATGTGGCGGGCAACTTTAAATGATGTTTCAGTCCACATTGAATGACATGCCACATTAAATGACGTGACAGGTCACATTAAATGAAGTGGCGGGCTGCTTTCAATGATGCTGTAGACCACATTGAATGACATGGCGGGCCACATTTAAATGACGTGACGGACCACATAAAATGATGTGGCGGGGCACTTTAAATGACATAGGGGGCCAAATCAAATGACGTGATGGGCCACAATAAATATTGCGATGGGTCACATCATATGATGTGGCAGGCCACATTGAATGACATAGCGGGTGACATTAATAATGTGACGGACAACATAAAATTATGTGGTGGGTCAATTTAAATGATGTGGCAGACCACATTGAATGACACGGCGTGCCACTATAAATGACGTGACAGACCACATTGAAAGTGGCAGGCCACAATGAGTGACATGGCGGGCCAGATTAAATGATGTGGTAGGCCATATTAAATGATGTAGCAGACCACAATGAATGACATGGCGGGCCACTGTAAATGATGCAACAGGCCACTTAAAATGATGTGGCCCACGATTCATGAGTTTGACACCTGTGCTCTATCATCTACCGTATTTTTCGGACTATAAGTCGCAGTTTTTTTCATAGTTTGGCCGGGGGTGCGACTTATACTCAGGAGCGACTTCTGTGTGAAATTATTAACACATTACCGTAAAATATCAAATAATATTATTGATCTCATTCACGTAAGAGACTAGACGTATAAGATTTCATGGGATTTAGCGATTAGGAGTGACAGATTGTTTGGTAAACGTATAGCATGTTCTATATGTTATAGTTATTTGAATGACTCTTACCATAATATGTTACGTTAACATACCAGTTGGTTATTTATGCCTCATATAACGTACACTTATTCAGCTTGTTGTTGTTGCCTGTCAAACGTCTATTCTTGGTGTTGGGTTTTATCAAATACATTTCCCCCAAAAAATGCGACTTATACTCCGAAAAATACGGTATCTACTCATAAATGCAGCAGTTTTTGTTTTGTTGTTCCACTCACGTTCAGGCAGCACCTGAAGAGCCTTACAAGTCTTGCACTGATTCATGACGTATGAGCTCGCTGAGACGTCGGTGGATCCAGCTCCGACTAGAGTTTAGAAAATAAAAGAAACGGTGAGTAGTAGTGATTAATTTGTGCGATTTCTTGGGGTGCTTGCGATGTTGTTGCGCTTGGTCTGGCAGTGTTCACTCACGTTTGACAATGAGGACGATGACGACCAGCAGCAGCACCAAGCAGACCAGAGACAGGATCAAGCATCCGACACGGGAACGCTGCATGGAACCTTGAGCCTGTTTGTCTTGACAGGTCACACACTTGTTGTTAGCAGCCAGATCAGGTTTACTGTATGTTCAACATCCATCCATCCATCCATTTTCTACCGCTTATTCCCTCTGGGGTCGCGGGGGGCGCTGGAGCCTATCTCAGCTACAATCGGGCGGAAGGCGGGGTACACCCTGGACAAGTCGCCACCTCATCGCAGGGCCAACACAGATAGACAGACAACATTCACACTCACATCCACACACTAGGGCCAATTTAGTGTTGCCAATCAACTTATCCCCAGGTGCATGTCTTTGGAGGTGGGAGGAAGCCGGAGTACCCGGAGGGAACCCACGCAGTCACGGGGAGAACATGCAAACTCCACACAGAAAGATCCCGAGCCCGGGATTGAACCCAAGACTACTCAGGACCTTCGTATTGTGAGGCAGATGCACTAACCCCTCTGCCACCGTGAAGCCCACTGTATGTTCAACATGCATAACAAAATTGCACTCAAAAATATCACAGGTTTATATACTTGCACAACAACATTTAGGAAAAGGAGTAGGGAGAAGCAGAGCTAATTTTATCCTGCTCCTTGACCAAGTCTCAGCAATTGTTAATAGTCTGTTTACTTTGTAAAAATGAATACACTCCTAAGGTCTGATACAGTGAAAAGGACCAATGTGTCAATATTTTCTGTGGCGACCATTTATACCAGAGCTAGGCAAATTAAGGCTTGCGGGCCGGACATTCCCAAATATTTTTTCTAGATCTTTAAGATGGAAACTGGGAGGAGACCGCGGGGCAGGCCAAGGACCAGATGGGGGGATTACATCTCCTCTCTGGCCTGGGAACGCTTCGGGATCCCCCAGGAGGAAGTTGCTAATGTTGCTCTGGAGAGGAAAGTCTGGGGGTCTCTGCTGGAGCTGTTGTCCCCGCGACACCATTCCAAATAAGCGGTTGAAGATGGATGGATGGAAGATGGAAACTGTAACCACCATTATGATGTGCAGTGATGTTTTCAAATGACCGTAAGTCTTGAACTATACAAAGTATTTCAATGGTTGGAATCTGCGCTTTTGCATGATATATTAGTTACCAGAGGTGGGACCAAGTCATTGTTTTGCAAGTCACAAGTAAGTCTCAAGTCTTTGCCCTCAAGTTCGAGTCAAGTCCCGAGTCAAGACAGGCAAGCCCCGAGTCAAGTCCAAAGTCAAGACTGGAAAGTCTCAAGTCAAGTCCTAAGTCCTGCATTTTGAGTTTCGAGTCCTTTCAAGTCATTTTAACCACAGACTAATATATTAACACAGATTGTGTATGCTTTTCAAACGCTGTATTTATTTATTAAAACAAGTGCATTTTAAATTGCAGGAAAGAAAATTGTGCTGACATTGCACTTCATAATAGCACTATTAACCAGTCATTTTAAACATTAACTCATTCCTTTACAGAACAAACACATTGAAAAATAAAGTGCAAATGTACTTATTTGTACAAAAGTGTTAACATTGAAAAAACATGACATATACGTGAACATAACAAAAAAGTTGTACTTTTTATATGTCAGGGCCCTATGCTGCATTGCATTTGCAAAAGACCAAATTAGCCAAGAGTCTGTCAGTCATTTGTGCACGATGGGGGCGTAGTATGATGCCACCATGGCTGAAAACTCGCTCCACTGGAGCACTGGAGGCAGGCACTGCCAAGACTCTCATGGCCACTCGGAACAGTGAAGGAAGAGTCTTCATGTTCAATGCCCAGAACAAAAGGGGGGAGAGAGTTTTTTTGGGTTGGTGCACTACTTGTAAGTGTATCTTGTGTTTTTTATGTTGATTTAATTAAAAAAAAAATATATATATATATATTTCTTGTGCGGCCCGATACCAATCGATCCACGGACCAGTAGCGGGCCGCGGCCCGGTGGTTGGGGACCACTGAGGTAAACAACCAACAGTATGTCAGAAAGCTAGCTAAAACGGTACACATATTCATAATATAGTATACATTTTAACTGACCTTTATTTTACTATTTTTGTCTTTTTTTAGGTGGCTAAAATACGCGGTGCTGCTGACCGCCGTCTAACGTTACGTGTGATATATTGACTAACGTAACCCCGCTTAAAAAAAATCACTGAACAAAAAGTATGAATAAGGTAGTGAACTGCAACAGATTCCCGTGTTTGCAATAACGTTATAACGTTAGCAGTGAGTTTACAGCCTCACTGATTTAACTACACAGCAAATAAAAGTCACGCTCTTACCGTTCTTTGTGCAACTTCAAATGCCGGACGAAGTTGGAAGTTGTTGCCTCTCCATCAGTAATTTTCGAACCACATGTGTTGCATATTGCAAACCGTTTTGTGTTGACCACCTCGTAATTTTTATACCCAAAAGAAATTATTTTAGGTATCATTTTTTGTTCACTGGCATGTGGTTTGGACATGTCTTCTTCGTTGGTTGTCCTGCAATTTGATTGGATGAATGCTGTGTGATGAAAACAAAGTAGATCTAATTTGATTGGCTGTTGTACTGACAGCACACCAGCTGACACACTTAACGCTGATAGACAAGTACACAATGAAAAATACGGAGCGCTCCCGAATAACTTTTTCATCTTTGGGTTTTGGGGAAAGTAGCAAGTCGTGTCAAGTCATGTCAATTCAAAAGGCTCAAGTCCAAGTGAAGTCACAAGTCATTGATGTTAAAGTCTAAGTCGAGTTGCAAGTCTTTTTACATTTTGTCAAGTCGAGTCTAAAGTCATCAAATTCATGACTCGAGTCTGACTCGAGTCCAAGTCATGTGACTCGAGTCCACACCTCTGTTAGTTACTATGGTCATCTAATTAGTTACTATGGTCATCTGATTAGTTACTATGGTAATCCAAGTCACAGCAGCTCAGACGAGGCACCGAGCAGTGTGGGTGGGGAGCGTTTCCACAGAGGGTTTCCAGAGCGGCCAGCCTGAAATGCGGGTGTCAGGGACAGACGAGGAAGGAGATTTTTTCAACAACGTTCTAAAGTTTAGTGATGTATCAAATATATCAGATTGTAGGTGGGGTTTTTTTTACCCTTTGTGTTCTTATTTCGCTGTGTTTGTTGCATTTTGTTGCGTTTCACTTGATTGTAAAATATGTCGATCGAGAGGGTGTGTGACGTTCATATGCTGTCAATATTCAGTGTTTTATCGTCCATAGTTAATATTGTAAATCCCACATTCTTTATTTTCATGTACATTCTGGGTGTCTCATTCAGTAAAAAAAAATGTAAATTCCATTTTGTTTTTTAAGATGGTCTGTCATAACTTTTTTAGTTTTCAATCACACATTATTGTGAAGTTTTGTATTAGTGTTCCTAAAAATAGATACACCGGCCCCCAGACACATTTTTTTCTCTAAATTTGGCCCCCCCGAGGCAAAATAATTGCCCAAGCCTGATTTACAGTATCTACCAACAGTCCCTCTTGGGCGTGGAGTTTACATATTGAATGAATAATTCAGGATAAATTAAATAAGAGAAAGTGGCATTCATTGAGTAATAATGAATGGATAAATTCAAGATAAATGAGATCAGACGCTGTGGTATTAATTACATATTAAATGAATGAAATCAGGATAAATGATATCACACACTGTTGTTCCAATTAAAAATGTATAAATGCATTATTTCAGGCAAATGATATCAGAGACTGTGGCATTCATTAAATAATAACAAATGAATGAATTCAGGACAAATGATATCAGACAAGCAAAGCTTGTTTAATCCTACCCCTTTTCCACTTTATAGGAACACATGTCTTCACTTCCTGTTTTCAATTTGTAGAACAGTTATATCAAAGTTTTCTAAGTACCACAGTTCTCGTCATAAATAGTTGAGTCACTTATGATTCACTGAAGAGATGAATCATATCTTATTTACAATATATATCATTGTTTTCCGTCCTCATACATTGTAAACACTTTGTGTTTTAAACAACCTCTCAAACTGCATCAAGTTAATACATTGTTTGACTTCTTTGTTTAATCCATTCCATAATTGAATTCCATATGCTGAAGGTCTTAAGTGTTGTACGTGCATACAAATGTTTTAAATTACATTTTTGTCTGAGGTTATATTTCTTGGGTAGCAGGTTATAGTTTGCCTTGTCATTATGTCTTCCATAATGCTTGTAAACATCATCAAAATACCCCAAAAAAGTGCAGTTCCCCTTTAAAAATGCATAAATGAATGAATTGGGGATGAAATATTCATACAGGCACTGTGGTTTTAATTAAAATAATATAAATAAATACATTCAGGATAAATTATATCAGACACTTTGGTTCTAATTAAAAATGTATGAATGAATGAATCCAGGATAAATGGTTTTACAGGGTTAGGGTAGTGGTATTCATTAAATAATAATGAATGAATGTCTGATATTGTTTATGTTGAATATAAACAATATCAGACACCTTAGTATTCATTACATAATAAATGAATTTCAGACATCAGACACTGTGGTATTTTCTCCTCCCATAAGCTTGCACTGTTTCTCAAAGTGGCTCATATTGGTACTGTACATCGTATGAGTTCTTTGCTGAAGTCTTACTCCAAATACTGATACAGTATGTTTAACGTTTGTGCACAAAGTGTGGCATGGAGATAAATCCATTTATCTTATTAGTCTGTTATCAAGGAGCAGGTTGTTGTTTGATTTTAGCTGTTTGAAATTTGCAGTTTTGGGAATTAAGTGTATACCATGAATTGATTAACGTGGACCCCGACTTAAATAAGTTGAAAAACGTATTCGGGTGTTACCATTTAGTGGTCAATTGTACGGAATATGTACTGTACTGTGCAATCTACTAATAAAAGTCTCACTCAATCCAAAAAAAAAAAGTGTTTTTTCTTTATGGTAAGTAAGACACACTAGGAACCTTTTTACATATTTTTCTTCTCCTAAAGCTCAACAGGACTGCTAATTTAAAAACGTCTTTACAGGCTGCCCTTATCTTGTTGTCATAGCAACGCCTGATGTTTATAAAACTTTGGCCTTCAAACTTTCAAACATGGTCTGTGTATCTCTTGATGGCGTCACAGTGAAACTAATAAGTGTTGCAGGCCAAAGCATGAAATGTAACCACATTTTAGTTTTGACACCACCTTATATTTTGGGTAGTCATCGCATTTTGTTTTCCCTGATACAGTTAGAAAAACTGTACATCAAAAATTTTTATAAATATTAATAGACTGAATAAACTGTACTTGTACTTCAATTTTTCTATCAGTGACTTTGGTAGTAATGGATTTTTTACCTCAACATTGAAATGTATATAAAGGGAAAATATATAAACGGAAAATATAGTTCAGAAAGTAGTTTATTTTTGTACCATTTTTTTTTTACTGTATTTTGTCTTACATAGCTTGAAAATAGTGAGGATTTTTTTTTTTTATGTTTCTGCATGACATTTTTTTGCATTAAAAATCCGCAAAAGAGGCAAATATCGTCTTTTTTTTTAAATTTTTAAATGTAATTACATTTACTTTTAAAGATAAGTCATTTAAAATAAAAACATATTATATTATACTGATAGTACAATTAATACATATTTAATACTTAACAATAGTTTTGACACACACAAACACACACAGAGACACAAAACTGCCCCAACTTCTTCTTTAGGGTGAAAAAAAATATATTTTGACCTTTTTTTTTTCTGAGAACATGTCTTATCGCAGCTTCACATAAACACATTTGCATACTGTAAAATATGGTGATGGCGACATACCCTGAAACGATGAGTCAACCTCACCAACTACTTCATGAGGAAATATTAATACGGTAATTGTATGTCTCCGGGGTGTGGGAAAACTTTAAATTGGTTATTGTATTATTTTCATCATACAGTATATGTTAGCACATATTTTTTCTTTTCTTTCTTTCATAACTGCCTAAGCTATCAATATTTTATGAGTAGTGCTGTCTAATGACATTAAAAAAATTGTGTTATTACTCGATTGCATAATTTAGATTAACTATTAAAAAAAAACCTAATATTTGGACACATGCAATTTTATTGTCAGAATGTCATACAGGAATTTTGTTTAATATTTTACTTGAATGTAATGTTATTTATTTGCTCACAATTTGGTAACAGTTTTATCTAAAGTCCCATCAGGGTGCATTTAGAGGAGACATTTTCCAGCAAGCGCAACAGTCAGTCCCTCCTCACTCATCTTTGCACTGACGTATGCATTGACCTGATCACTTACCATACAGCCTTTCAGATAACCATCCACAGTTATAATAAAGGAGCATATGCGGTCAAAATAAATTGCGTGATAAATCTCCGTACACACACGATTAAAGCCCTCATTTTTTGTGATTAATCACATGAGTTAACTCGTTATTTTTGACAGCCCTAATCATTACACATTCTCTATTCATTTAGTCTTTATGTTCAAAATAGTCACATTTAAACACAGTAATTGTTGAGACATAAAAAAAAAGGGTAAGATTACATTAAAAATGATTTGCTTCTTCTTACTCGTTTTTGGACAAGTTAAAAGTGTAAACGTGACGATCCTTCATGTAGCTTTGCCAAGCAAGTCCGAAACAAAACCATGACCACGTTTGGATGTACACCAACATGAATATGTATCTTACATAAGCTGTGCTTCTTCCGACTCCTTTTCGGACATGGTAAACTAGGTTGTGCTGTACTTCAACGTGTGCATGTTGACATGTTGGAGATCAACTACACCAGGGTGTCAAACTCATTTTTATTGAGGGCCACATCGCAGTTATGGTTGCCCTCAGAGGGTCGCTTTTAACAATGAGTAATATATTAATATATATATATATATATATATATATACACCGGTATATATATATATATATATATATATATATATATATATATATATATATATATATATATATATATATATATATATATATATATATATATATATATAAATATATTGTTAGTGTATTTATATATATATATATATATATATATATATATATATATATATATATATATATATATATATATATATATATATAAATACATTAACAATATATTTTTTTACATAAGCTGCAAAAAAAAAATTTAAATTTTACTTTAAAAACTGGCAGCTCAGTCACCAGAATTTTACAGTAAAAGCAGTGGGTTTTTGACAGTATATAAAATAATGTCATAAATGGAATGGAATGGAAAAACAATACCACTGTTTTAGTGGTAAAATTCAAGCAACAGAGCTGCCAGTTTTTTTTACCGTAAAATCTTGTTGTTTTAATGGTTTTTTTTGTTTGTTTTTTAATGTTTTAGTGTCTTACTGTATATGGAAAAAAAACAGTACCAACGTTGATTTCACGGTAAAAAACTCAGTCGGCGGAATTTAACCGTAAAATCTATTGTCAGTCTACAATTTGATCGATAATTTCTTTTGAAATCATAAGTCAAGCAGATATTTAAGTACAGTATTTATCTTTATTTTAACAAAAAATATTTTTCGAAGACATGATAATATAATAAATAGAATATAAAGAGAGCACATTACTCCTGTTTTAGCCTCCCTCCACTGGCTGCCTGTGTCTTTTAGAGTCCATTTTAAAATTATCTTACTCGTTTTTAAATACTTACGTGGTCTTGCCCCACCGTACCTCTCTCAGCTGCTTCACCTCTATGCCCCCACCCGGTCCCTCAGGTCAGCTGATCAGCTGATCCTGGAGGTACCCAAAAAAACGCAAGCTCAGAGGGGACAGAATCCCCTCTGTTGCGGGTCCCAAACTCTGGAACAATCTCCCTCTCCATGTCACCTTTATGCCCCCACCCGGTCCCTCAGGTCAGCTGATCAGCTGATCCTGGAGGTACCCAAAAAAAAACGCAAGCTCAGAGGGGACAGAATCCCCTCTGTTGCAGGTCCCAAACTCTGGAACAATCTCCCTCTCCATGTCTCACATGGAGAGGGAGATTGATTGAGATAGATTGAGGCCCCTTCTTTGGCTATTTTTAAGACCCTTCTTAAAATCCATTTTTATTCACTGGCTTTTAACCCAGCGTGAGACTTTAAACTGTTTTTAACTTTTTTTTAACTGTTTTTAACTTTTTAGCTGCTTTTTATCTAACAAATTGTTCTTAGGGTTATTTGTATTTGCTTTTTCAATGTGTATTTTACTTCTGTTTTAATTGTTATTTTTTTGTCTGTCCTTTGCCTTCATTTCTTTGTGGTGTACAGCCAGGCCCGGCCCTAATCAATCTGGCGCCCTAGGCAAGATTTTAGGTGGCGCCCCCCCACATCGGCAGTGAAGTGTATATACTCACAAGAACCCGAATAGCTTTGTCTTTGACCTTTTTTTTTTACTTACAACTATACCTAATATATAAAGGGGTGGAAAAGTGACTATTACCTGCAGGGCAAACATTAGCTAACCAGAAGGCAATAACAATGTAAACAAAAAACACCTGCTTAAAAGATCTAATACAAATGTCCCTGAGGAATGTAAGGTGGGAGTACTGTAATTACCTAACGTTACCGGTACATTATTATTTTCCATAACAATTTAGCCCCCTCCACAATATTAACCCGACGTTAAAACAGAACTAGCTATTTATTGATTAGCAATTGCCGAATCATGTAACATTAGCTTAATGCTAAAAAGCCAGGTTACTATCACATTCTGTAACAGACAAATAATTTCATGTAGGCTAACGTTACCTACCTGCTACCTCTGTCTTTTCTCGTTTCTCCTCTTCTTTTCTCTTGTTTCTTCCCTGGGCACCTGACAGTTTTGGCCGTTTTGACATCTTGTGTTGATTTTTTGATGTGGTGACGTCCAAAAAGAGTCATGATACGGGAAGGGAGGGGGCGCACCGTGCGTGGGGAGGAGGGGGGGCGTAATGTTGTAACAAATAATATTTCTATTGAATAGGCTTTACTTTGCATTTTAATTAACGTGAGATTATTTTTTGTATTTAGAAATAATAGTAACAACTTTTTTTTTCTTTTTTTTTTCTCCAACATTTGTGGCACTGGCATGGCGCCCCCTGATGGACGGCGCCCTTAGCATTTGCCTATACGGCCTATGCCACGGGCCGGCCCTGTGTACATCCCTTTGTTCTTCAATTGTGGTTGTTTTTAAAGGGCTTTATAAATAAAGTTGGTATGGTATGGTATAATATTTGGATTTTGATAATATTGAATTTTAAAAAGATATGCAATTGCATGCAGTACATTATTTTTAATGTCAAAAGGGAAAGAACAAATATATTTAGTAAGAAAAGATTAAGCATTTTATTAACGCATATTATTCCCAGGTTTTCGCGGGCCACATAAAATAATGTGACGGGCCAAATTTGGCCCCCTGGCCTTGACTTTGACACACGCACACACATATACTGTATATAAATATGTATTATGTAATTAACAAAACCTGGTTTCTTGGTTGCTGTGTCAAAAGTAGCCTCGGCGTAGATGTCCTCAGATGGCTTCTGCAGTTTACTGTAGCCGCCTTGGTCTTCTTCCACTAAAAGGACATATTCCATCAGAAAGTCCAGTAAATTCAAGTTGCCCCACATCAAATCACACGTAAGACATTGTAGTATAGTCAGGATTATGCAGCTCCGTTGCTGTTTTGATCCACTGTGTGCTGATAAACTTAACAGGTGTCTAGATACATACCTTTATTGTCGGGTTCCAACATGACTTCATACGCTTCACTCCCTGCACTTTCTCGTTTCTTGACGGAGACCTTCTGCATCTCTATGATCGCGTCCTTGTTCCACTAACTTTCACTTTCCCTGGAAAAACTCCGCCCAGTCAGGATGAACACCTAGAAGAGAGGGGTGGTTAACGTGTGCCCATATTAGTGTAATTGCTACCGGCTAAAAAGATGTGACAATGTCTCGAGGTCCGACAAGCGTTACCTTGAAAATGTACACTCGGCAAAAGTTGACAGACGTGTCCAGCTTTCAGTTTGTGGCAGACTGCAAACTTCCCCTTATAAAGACTCTCTTCATGTGTCTTTGACCTTCCTGTGGGCGTCTCGTGTCAGGTACAAGTGATTTGAGAGGGTAGGACAAGATGGAATGTGAAAATAAATGAACCTCTCCTCAACATGTTTGCTTTTTTTTCCCTTTTTTTGCATCTTTTATTTGCCACAAAAATGTACAAAAACACAATTAAATACTGAGATGAGGGGAACTCTATCAAAGATCATAAGACGACTTCCTTTTTCCATCACTGTTCCTTTTTTTTTTTCGATTTCCAAGAAAAAGAAGGCTAAGCATTTAATGATAATAAAAACCGCACTTTTCAGCATTCCTCCAATACACTGATATAGTAAAATAAAAACACGGTGGTACCTCGGTTTTTGTACGCCCCCGCTCTTCCAGGAACACACTAAATTTTGCCCCTGTTTTCCTATAGTGTAATGTTCGACTGCGGAGTGAGCCTTCGCAGGGCCAAAGAAAGTTCCCAGTGTCAACACTTTGATAAGGAAGGTGAGAAACTGTCAGAATAATTGTATCTAAGTTATCACAAAACTTTGTGTTTCAATGAGTTCTCGGCGAGCAGACAAAAGCTGTCTTTGATCTTACCAAGCAGAAGGCTTGTAAAACCCCAACTGTGTAGGTAGGATGGGAAGCGACATAAAGGTGTCGGTTTCTTTGATGTATTGTAATCCACAGGAAGATTTTGTCCTGACCCGAGATCTACAAAGCGGAAAGGGAGCAGGGCCTGACCCCCCTTCAGGCACCTTTTCTTTGAACTGTTTTGTGACCAAAGGCAGCGGCTGTTTACGACCCCCTTCCTTTAGAAACAGCTGTTGCCATGTAATCAGGGAAAGTCTAAATAAAAGAGGAGGCATACAATCTTTCGTCAGAGCGTGGTGGGAGACTGTACAAGAGTACAGCCCAGACATTTCTCCTCAATTGAGCCAAATTGATTTCTGTCTCTGTTTAATTCCTTGCTTCTTTGTCTGTTTAATAGATGTCATCAGTGTTTGAACCTGACAGAAACACTATTGAATGCTTGAAAGAACTCATAGCAAAGTACGAAGGTGACTTTCTCCTCCCATCTTCCTTGTCTAACACGCATAATAGACCTGCTCAGTGGCCTTGTGGTTAGAGTGTCCGCCCTAAGACTGGATGGTCGTGAGTTCAAACCCCGGCCGAGTCATACCAAAGATTATAAAAATGGGACCCATTGCCTCCCACTCAGCATCAAGGGTTGGAATTGGGGGTTAAATCACCAAATGATTCCCGAGCGCGGCCACCGCTGCTGGTCACTGCTCCCCTCACCTGCAGGGGATGGAAAAAGGGGATGGGTCAAATGCAGAGGGTAATTTCACCACACCTAGTGTGTGTGTGTGTGTGTGTGACTATCCTTGGGACTTTAACTTTGAACTTTTTTAATCAATAAAGGCAAGAGGAATGTTACATTTTCATCCATCCATCCATTTTCTACCGCTTTTCCCTTTTGGGGTCGCTGGAGCCTATCTCAGCTGCATTCGGGCGGAAGGCAGGGTACACCCTAGACAAGTCGCCACCTCATCACAGGTTAAATGTTCATGTTAAATGTTGATTTATACGGATTTCACTTAGGTTTATTTGCATGTAAAACTACATAAAGTGTTTTGTGTTTATATGTTTGACTGTCTGGAACAGATTGATCTAATTTACGTGATTTCTTATAGGAAAATTTGGTTGGGTTTTCATCTGACATTTTGGACTGTAGACCAGCTCTATATTCTCGGCAGGGTCCTTGAGGGTGCATGGGAGTTTGCCCAACCAGTCTACATGTGATTTATAGACTTGGAGAAGGCATTCGACCGTGTCCCTTGGGAAGTCCTGTGGGGAGTGCTCAGAGAGTATGGGGTAGCGGACTGTCTGATTGTGGCGGTCTTGTGGTCCGCATTTTCAGTGAGGGTTGGACTCCGCCAGAACTAACTTTTGTCACCGATTCTGTTCATAACTTTTATGGACAAAATTTCTAGGCGCAGTCAGGGCGTTGAGGGGATCCGGTTTGATGGCTGCTTTTTGCAGATGATGTGGTCCTGATGGCTTCATCTGGCCAAGATTTTCAGATCTCACTGGATCGGTTCGCAGCCGAGTGTGAAATGACTGGGATGGGAATCAGCAATTCCAAGTACCAGTGCATGGTTCTCGCCCGAAAAAGGGTGGAGTGCCATCTCCGGGTTGGGGAGGAGATCTTGCCCCAAGTGGAGGAGTTCAAGTACCTCGGAGTCTTGTTCACGAGTGAGGGAAGAGTGGACCGGCGGATTGGTGCGGTGTCTGCAGTAATGCAGACACTGTATCGATCCGTCGTGGTAAAGAAGGAGCTGAACCGGAGGGCAAAGCTCTCAATTTACCGGTCGATCTACATTCCTATCCTCACCTATGGTCATGAGCTTTGGGTTATGACCAAAAGGACAAGATCTCGGGTACAGGCGGATGATATAAGTTTCCTCATCAGGTGGCGGAGCTCTCCCTTAGAGATAGGGTGAGAAGCTCTGTCGTCCAACCGGTAGGAGGCCACGAGGAAGACCCAGGCCAAGTTGGGAAGACTATGTCTCCCGGCTGTCCTGGGAACGCCTCTGGATCTCCCTGGAGGAGCTGGACGAAGTAGCTGGGGAAATGGAAATCTTTTCTGCTTAGGCTGCTGCCCCCGCCACCCGACCTCGAATAAGTGGAAGAAAATGGATGGATGGATGAATTTTGGACTGGATTAGTCATCTCTCACCACATTGCAGATTTTTGGGGGATATTGTATATTTTAAGCATATTCTACAAATGTTTTATTTGGCTAAAATCCATCTATCCATCTTCTTCTGTTTATCCAAAGTCGCGGGGACAGCAGCCTAAGCAGGGAAACCCAGACTTCCCTCTACCCAGCTACTTCGTCCAGCTCTTCTTGTCTTGTCTAAAAATGTTTGCCCTAAATTAATAAATTTGAAGCATAAAAATGTCTAAATCAACTAAAAATATCAATATGACAGTCGTATTGGCCTCTAGATGAGACCAAACCAATCAGCGCACTCTGTTTAGTATCATGGCCACTTATTGGCTCAGCCTCAGACAGCATTACTATATTGGATTACAAGTGTAAAGGTGACTAAAGGTTGGTATTTCATATCTAGAGGGCTGTCATTATGTTGAAAAAGGTATTTAGACAGTAGTAAACATGTTTTTTATGCTTTAGCTATGAAAATATTCGATTTATAATTAATGATTCCTACTTTGCAGAAATTAATTAATTTAACAGCGATAAATGAGGGATGACTGTACTTACAAAAACCGAGGTACCGCTGTAATAGCGTGAAGTTTTAGCAAACAGAACACTTTACTCCTCCTCTCTTCCCTCCTTCCCCCCACTTTCTTGTTGTCGCCTTAATGGCTAATTCGGTGTGCTTTTGTCAGGCGCCGTAGACGCTCTCGTTGCTGTAGGTCAGGTAGAGGAACAAGTCTTCTTCATGGTGCTCCTGGAGGGCGACAAAAAAATCTAGTCAGATTTTGCAGCTCGTTCAGTTTCACCTTCATGACGCCACCTGTTTGTACCAATATATATCTCGGTAATGCTCTAATTTTCGTCTGGAAACTTGATTGGAAGCAGGCGTTAACTGGAAACAGGTTGTTTTTTCACAAATGCAAAAACTCATTTGTGGCAGTGGGGGCGTGACCAGGGCGGTGTTTTCTTTAACAAGGCCAAAACAAATGAAACTCACATATTCAAAGACAAATCTGTGTTATAAGTAATTAGCTTCAACATATCTTTTTCGTTGTTTTTTTTGCTGTATTTTTCAATTGTTGCTGATTATTTTAATACTACAATGTAACATAGGCTGCACTTTGTACACCCATCGTCAGAGGTGGGTAGAGTAGCCAGAAATTGTACTCAAGTAAGAGTACTGTTACTTTAGAGATTTATTACTCAAGTAAAAGTAAGGAGTAGTCACCCAAATATTTACTTGAGTAAAAGTAAAAAGTATGTTGTGAAAAAACTACTCAAGTACTGAGTAACTGATGAGTAACATATACACACACACACATATATATATATATATATATATATATATATATATATATATATATATATATATATATATATATACACACATATATATACACATATATATATATATATATATACACATATATATATATACATACATTGATATATACAGTATATAATTTATATTTATTTATTTTGCCGTTTTTGTTCACATGTTAAAGGTGTTTTAATGAATATACATGCATGTTTAACACATATAGATTCCAGAACTGTGCAGCGCATTGATTTGTGACCGTTAATCGTGCACCGAAACAGATTTTGAAGCAAAGACGGAACATTTTTGACTTACTGTCGCAGCAAGGGAAGTTCTTTGGGTGGACTGTGGTTAAGCCGTGTCTGAACAAGTGTGACAATAAGATCTGTTCGAAAGGCAATCCTCTTAGGCAAAGCTTTTTGGGTAAACTCACTTCATGCAAATTCTAAGCCCCATTAGCTTTAAGCGACCAGCCAGCCGCATTGAGATTAATGGCCAACTGACTACCTGATTTAATAGGGTTATTTGACATCTTAAAGGAACAAATAAACAACAATTTTAATGCAAGGCATTCATCACTGACATAGTCAATCTTAGCACGTTTCTTTTGTGCACAGACTGCTCCTCCGAGTGTTTATGAGGTTTCGGATGAATACAGGGACAGTTTTATTTCCAGGGTTAATAGGAAAATTAAAGAAGGTAGTTATTATAAGAGCTATGGACTTTCACAATAAGGGGAGCATTTGGGTTGTATTTCTTTCTGCAAATGTTGGTATTGATTCATTACATATAGGGACACGTCTGCACTACCAATACCCATTGTTATTGTTATTAACAAAACAAAATAATTTAGCTAAATGATATGTTGCATTCATTTTTTAAACCATGATTAGAATTGGAATAATACACAATAAAAAAATATTTTTTTTTTTAAATCTAACAAAATGTAATTTCAACGATGGCTTTAATTGAAATTACAGAAGAAATTACCAATGCTATAGATAATAAAAAATGTGCGGCAGCTGTTTTTATGGATCTAACTAAAGCATTTGACACAATTAATCACAATATTTTAATCAAAAAACTAGAACGATATGGCATCAGAGGGTTAGTCTTAAACTGGATAAGAAGTTATCTAATGAACAGGAAACAATACGTGAAGGTAGGCGAACACACCTCTACAACGCTAAATATATCCTGTGGTGTACCTCAGGGATCAATACTAGGACCTAAATTATTCAATCTATATATAAATGACATTTGTAAAGTTACAAAAGATTTAAAGTTAGTATTATTTGCGGATGATACAACAGCGTTTTGTTCAGGAGAGAACACACAGAAGATACTACAAATAATAACAGAAGAAATTAACAAATTAAAAAGATGGTTCGACAAAAACAGACTATCGTTGAATCTCAGTAAAACTAAAATAATGCTATTTGGTAACAGTAGAAGAGAAAGTCAAACACAAATACAAATAGACGGAATAGAAATTGAAAGAGTAAATGAAACCAAATTTCTAGGTATAATGATTGATGATAAATTGAACTGGAAATCTCACGTAAAAAATATACAACATAAAGTAGCAAGAAACACGTCAATAATGAATAAAGCAAAACATGTTCTAGACAAAAAAATCACTTCATATTCTCTACTGCTCACTAGTGTTACCATATCTGAGTTATTGTGCAGAAATATGGGGAAATAATTACAAAAGTACACTTCATTCATTAAGGGTGTTACAAAAAAGATCAGTTAGAATAATACATAATGTTGGATATAGAGAACACACAAATCCTTTATTTATTGAATCAAAGATTCTGAAATTCTACGACATAGTGAATTTGCAAACAGCTAAAATTATACACAAAGCAAACTATAACCTGCTACCCAAGAATATACAACAATTCTTCTCAAAAAAAGAGGAGAAATATAATCTTAGGGAGAAATGTAATTTAAAACATTTGTATGCACGTACAACGCTTAAGACCTTCAGTATATCAGTATGTGGAACTAAATTATGGAACGGATTAAGCAAAGCAATCAAACAATGTACTAATATGATCCACTTCAAGAAACTCTTCAAACTTAAAGTGTTTACAAAGTACAAAGAAGAACCATGATAAACATTCTGAATTTATTTAACTCATCCATTCTTTCATTCTTTCACTCACAAAATAATCTTACTTATCTCAACATATGAAATGTAACTTACTTCACCAATTATTATTTATTTACTTATTTTATTGTGATTACTTATGGGGTATATTGTGAATAAATTGAGAACAGGAAGTGAACAAAAGTTTTAGCAACTGTTATGTAAAAGAAAAGGGGTAGGATTAAATAAGCTCTGCTTCTTCCTACTCCTTTTCGAACATGTTGAAAAGAGAAACTGGAGATTGTGATGTGTCATGTTGTATACTTGCATGTTCGAAATAAACTCAAACTCAAACTCAAACTCTGCAGCATCGCGTGGACATCGGGGGCAGTACCTTTGGATTGGCAGACCGGGGTGGTGGTTCCTCTCTTTAAGAAGGGGAACCGGAGGGTGTGTTCCAACTATCGTGGGATCACACTCTTCAGCCTTCCCGGTAAGGTCTATTCAGGTGTACTGGAGAGGAGGCTACGCCGGATAGTCGAACCTCGGATTCAGGAGGAACAGTGTGGTTTTCGTCCTGGTCGTGGAACTGTGGACCAGCTCTATACTCTCGGCAGGGTCCTTGAGGGTGCATGGGAGTTTACCCAACCAGTCTACATGTGCTTTGTGGACTTGGAGAAGGCATTCGACCGTGTACCCCGGGAAGTCCTGTGGGGAGTGCTCAGAGAGTATAGGGTAACGGACTGTCTTATTGTGGCAGTTCGCTCCCTGTATAATCAGTGCCAGAGCTTGGTCCGCATTGCCGGCAGTAAGTCGGACACGTTTCCAGTGAGGGTTGGACTCCGCCAAGGCTGCCCTTTGTCACCGATTCTGTTCATAACCTTTATGGACAGAATTTCTAGGCGCAGCCAGGGCGTTGAGGGGATCTGGTTTGGTGGCTGCAGGATTAGGTCTCTGCTATTTGCAGATGATGTGGTCCTGATGGCTTCCTCCGGCCAAGATCTTGAGCTCTCACTGGATCGGTTCGCAGCCGAGTGTGAAGCGACTGGGATGGGAATCAGCACCTCCAAGTCCGAGTCCATGGTTCTCTCCCGGAAAAGGGTGGAGTGCCATCTCCGGGTTGGGGAGGAGATCTTGCCCCAAGTGGAGGAGTTCAAGTACCTCGGAGTCTTGTTCACGAGTGGGGGAAGAGTGGATCGTGAGATCGACAGGCGGATCGGTGCGGCGTCTTCAGTAATGCGGACGCTGTATCGATCCGTTGTGGTGAAGAAGGAGCTGAGCCGGAAGGCAAAGCTCTCGATTTACCGGTCGATCTACGTTCCCATCCTCACCTATGGTCATGAGCTTTGGGTCATGACCGAAAGGACAAGATCACGGGTACAAGCGGCCGAAATGAGTTTCCTCCGCCGAGTGGCGGGGCTCTCCCTTAGAGATAGGGTGAGAAGCTCTGTCATTCGGGGGGAGCTCAAAGTAAAGCCGCTGCTCCTCCACATGGAGAGGAGCCAGATGAAGTGGTTCGGGCATCTGGTCAGGATGCCACCCGAACGCCTCCCTAGGGAGGTGTTTCGGGCACGTCCGACCGGTAGGAGGCCACGGGGAAGACCCAGGACACGCTGGGAAGACTATGTCTCCCGGTTGGCCTGGGAACGCCTCGGGATCCCCCGGGAGGAGCTGGACGAAGTGGCTGGGGAGAGGGAAGTCTGGGCTTCCCTGCTTAAGCTGCTGCCCCCGTGACCCGACCTCGGATAAGCGGAAGAAGATGGATGGATGGATGGATGGATAAAACAAAAATAATACAATGAATCCCTGTCAATACTTACAATTGTTTGAGCATCATAAAGTCAATAGTGCAAAAATAACTAAACAAATATTACTGTTGCATCGCTATCATTTAATAATATGAAAAAAAAAAAAAAAAACCATCCATCCATCCATTTTCTACAGCTTATTCCCTTTTGGGGTCGCGGGGGGCGCTGGAGCCTATCTCAGCTACAATCGGGCGGAAGGCGGGGTACACCCTGGACAAGTCGCCACCTCATCGCAGGGCCAACACAGATAGACAGACAACATTCACACACTAGGGCCAATTTAGTGTTGCCAATCAAACATTGTGAAGATAAATACATAAAAAGAGAATCATTATTTTTTAGCCCATCACACTAGTATCAATCACCGATACTAACCTGTTGATATTTGGATCGATCCACCCACCTTTAGTACAGCTGCTGGGTGGCACTGGCACGGTGAAGGGAGTCCCAAGAATTGTTATGTTTGATTGTATTGGTCCGAAATGTTATATTTATCAAAATAGCTTGTGTAAAATGAGGGTTGTTACTGTTATCGAGAAAATAATACAATAATATATATCATACAATATTCATACTGTCATATTGATATACTGATACTCACTTCACGTGCATATTGAGAATATATAAACCTAAAATGAAAACGAATTACATTTTTATAAACACAGCAGGGCAAAACAAATCAACAACGCAGCTAATTATGTATGAATATTTCATAAAAAGGACGTTGAAAAATATCCGAACTCGTGTACAGTATTTAAACCGGAAGCCTCATTTCAAGTGTTTTTATTTCCTGGTCTTTACTGCCACCTAGCGGCTTTCCGCTGTAACTACCAGGCAGTTCACTTAAAATGACACTTACTGTAAATCCCAAGCATATTGCTAATATTAGTCAATCAAAAGTGTGTGCCATAGATAGGGCTTTTAGCACAGGCTAGGAAAGCATTGGGAAAAACTGACATGCATTATTAAAGAAACATATGTGCATGAATATAATTATATGGTATGGCTAATTAATGTTATTAAATGTAATAATGTAATCAGAAATAAGTTGCCAGTGTTATACATTGTGGGGGTGTACCTAATTAAGTGTCCAGTTAACAGTCTCAAATAAATGAAGTTGCAGCAGAAACAAAAAGTTTATATGTATATATATATATATATTTATTTATGACAATAAAACTTAATTGAAGCAAAACTAAAACTGATAGCTTTGAGTAATACAGAGTAATAATGTACAGTTCAGGCCAAAAGTTTGGACACACCTTCTCATTCAATGCGTTTTCTTTATTTTCATGTCCTTTTATTTACATTGTAGATTGTCACTGAAGGCATCAAAACTATGAATGAACACATGTGGAGTTATGTACTTAACAAAAAAAGGTGAAATACCTGAAAACATGTTTTACATTCTAGTTTCTTCAAAATAGCCACCCTTTGCTCGGATTACTGTTTTGCACACTCTTGGCATTCTCTCGATGAGCTGCAAGAGGTCGTCACCTGAAATGGTTTTCACTTCACAGGTGTGCTTGAAGCTCATCCAGAGAATGCCAAGAGTGTGCAAAGCAGTAATCAGAGAAAATGGTGGCTATTTTGAAGAAACTAGAATATAAAACGTGTTTTCAGTTTTGTTAAGTACATAACTCCACATGTGTTCATTCATAGTTTTGATGCCTTCAGTGACAATCTACAATGTAAATAGTCATGAAAATAAAGAAAGCGCATTGAATGAGGAGAAGGTGTGTCCAATATTTTTGGCCTGTACTGTAAAAGCATTCAATAAGAGCAGGGTCTTTGGATTCACATTAAAATGTATCAAAAAGATACTAATCATTCTTTGTTTTGGTAGATTGCAGCTTGGCAAGCATCAGTTTGTTTTGTAAGTCAAATAATCTACTGTACTGTATGTAACGATGAGTAAATGTGTTGGTGTACCTAATATTGTGGCCGATAAGTCTTCCAGCTCTCACATTCTAAAGCGCAACACACACACTTACAGACACATTTCAGTACCGCACATCAATAAGCTCGTAACGGGTAGAGCTGTTCAAGCTGCTGCTGACAAATGTAGTAAGTGCGACCCCCGCATGAAGAACTCATCCAGTTGTTCTCCGTCTGCTTGCCACTGTGAAGCATCACACAATCCCCATCGTTGAGATTGTTTCCCCAGTGACTGCAAAGCAAATAGCATAGAATGTATTATATAGTATCATATTGTTAATTATTGGTATCATTGTGATGATTAAAAATCATACTTGATGTGTTCAATTATTCATTTATTTACGCTGTATAGGTTTAATGAATTTGTATGTGTATATATTTTTTTTAATATTTTGTATAGTAAAATTATAGATAACTAATTTGTAGTTTATTACTACTATTTTTAATCACTTACTAATGCATCTATTCCTATTATTAGTTACCATTACTATTAATACTACTATAGTATTTGTATTAGTATTAGTACTAGTATTGGTACTAGTCATAGTAGTCCTGAAGACATTTTCAAAGTGTTTATATGCATCGACATGACCAAAATACTGTAATGTAATGTTTTTGGGGTTTTTTTTTTGGTAAAGTTTGTAATATTTTTAATGATTTACAGGATGTAGTATTATTTAAATTTTCCTGAGGAAACTCTCCTGAAGGAATCAATAAAGTACTATCCATCCATCTATCTATTTGTAGGCATCATAAGGATACTTTTTGATGTATTCAATTACCAATGTGGAACATTATGTAATTCATACTTGCTTTGCCACAATGCTAATCATACTAAATATTTATCTATAGTAAATATGTTATAATGTATTTGTCACACCGCGGTGAGGAAAGTCTTGTCTTGGTTTTTTCTGTCTTGTGATTTACATGTTTTATTTTGAAAAGCAACTCCTCTTGTTTCAGATCACGGGTCCTTCCTCTTGTGTCACCAGTCTGACGTCATTCCTGACCCTTGATTGTTTCCACCTGTTTCCCATTACCCTCATGTTCTTTATAAGCCCAAGCCTCCCCTTGTTCTGTGCCAGATTGTCTCGAGCTTTCGTGCCTGCCTTGCGTTCCATGTTCATGTTCATGTCCATGCCTTGCCTTGTCCCACGTCTACGTCCTTGCTTCCAGAATATCCCACGCTGTAATTTTGATTTAACTTTTTTCCTCCCTCAGAGCGACTTTTGTTATTCTACCTTTTTCTACCGCAGTGGGGAGTTATAATTTTTCCTTAAAGATTTTTTCCTCAAAGTTTGTTGAGTGATTTTTTGTTTACATTGATTAGAGTAGTTAAGTTTTATAGTCTTTATTTTCTTCCTCCTGTTGGAGTGTTTTTTTGTTAAAGATTTTTGATAACAGATACGGTGCTAATTATATCGTCCTTATTTTTGTATTCCTCCTTTTTGGAGTAATTTTCGGTTTTTCCCTTTTGGAACATTTTGTCGATAGTAATTTTGTATTTCATAGTATTTGAATTTACTCGGCTCTGGAGGCTTAAAGAGTATTTCAAAATAAAAGCTTTATTTGGAATCACCTCTCTGCATCTGAGTCCCTTCCTCCGTTCAAGCCTGACAGTATTATGATTTCTATGTTTACTAGTAATATCAACATCACATTATCTCTATTATTATCACTATCCTTATCATTATTATTATTATTATTATTACCATTATCTTCAATATTATTACAACATCTAATGTAGCTTCTTTATAATATATATTTATCTGTACAGCAACCTATTTATTTATTTATATACAGGTAAAAGCCAGTAAATTAGAATATTTTGAAAAACTTGATTTATTTCAGTAATTGCATTCAAAAGGTGTAACTTGTACATTATATTTATTCATTGCACACAGACTGATGCATTCAAATGTTTATTTCATTTAATTTTGATGATTTGAAGTGGCAACAAATGAAAATCCAAAATTCCGTGTGTCACAAAATTAGAATATTACTTAAGGCTAATACAAAAAAGGGATTTTTAGAAATGTTGGCCAACTGAAAAGTATGAAAATGAAAAATATGAGCATGTACAATACTCAATACTTGGTTGGAGCTCCTTTTGCCTCAATTACTGCGTTAATGCGGCGTGGCATGGAGTCGATGAGTTTCTGGCACTGCTCAGGTGTTGTGAGAGCCCAGGTTGCTCTGATAGTGGCCTTCAACTCTTCTGCGTTTTTGGGTCTGGCATTCTGCATCTTCCTTTCTGCACTTCATGCTTCCTGCTGCTGACCTGCTCTATGGAGATGGAGATGTCAAGTTCCAACAGGACTTGGCGCCTGCACACAGCGCAAAATCTACCCGTGCCTGGTTTACGGACCATGGTATTTCTGTTCTAAATTGGCCCGCCAACTCCCCTGACCTTAGCCCCATAGAAAATCTGTGGGGTATTGTGAAAAGGAAGATGCAGAATGCCAGACCCAAAAACGCAGAAGAGTTGAAGGCCACTATCAGAGCAACCTGGGCTCTCATAACACCTGAGCAGTGCCAGAAACTCATCGACTCCATGCCACGCCGCATTAACGCAGTAATTGAGGCAAAAGGAGCTCCAACCAAGTATTGTACATGCTCATATTTTTCATTTTCATACTTTTCAGTTGGCCAACATTTCTAAAAATCCCTTTTTTGTATTAGCCTTAAGTAATATTCTAATTTTGTGACACACGGAATTTTGGATTTTTATTTGTTGCCACTTCACATCATCAAAATTAAATGAAATAAACATTTGAATGCATCAGTCTGTGTGCAATGAATAAATATAATGTACAAGTTACACCTTTTGAATGCAATTACTGAAATAAATCAAGTTTTTCAAAATATTCTAATTTACTGGCTTTTACCTGTATGCACCTTATTGCTTTTTTATTCTGCACTACCATGAGCTGATGTAACGAAATTGCGTTCTTATCTGTACTGTAAAGTTCAAATTTGAATGACAATAAAAAATAAGTCTAAGTCTTTATGCAGTAATGTTATTACTGTACTACTAAATAGCTACATAGTTGATCCTTTGTTCATTATTATATCACAATATTTGTCACATGTGTTTACTTATAGGCTATTTTCCCACAAAATATTAATATATTTAGCAGAATAAGTACAAACATCCATTTACAAAACCCAAATAAAAGAAAACCCTAACCCTTACACACTTATATTATTGTATGAAGTAGAATTTATTTTCATTTAAATGTGTCATATTAATACAATTGCATTGGTTTGATTCAAAACATATAATAATATTTAATGCACTGTTTTAATGTATACACTATTAGGCTATTAAGACTTAAATATATTATTATTATTATAAAAAAAACATTTCAAAAAGACAGAAGTCACCTTTGTGCCAGAACACTGTTGTTGACCCATGTCCACGTTCCCCCAATACGTTGCAGGCCGATCCAGTACATCATGCCTTCGCCCTTTTGAGTCAGAAAGTACTAGAAGAGAGCATCTCATTCAAAATTACAACCTGCCAAAAGAAAAGCTACAGTTTTCAGCGACTGGGGTGAGAAGCACCTGAACGTCCCGGCTGCTGACCACTGCCAAGGAGCCTCCTCTTTCTGAGCAGTTCCTCTGGCTCTGCTCCCAGTTCAGCCGGAACTGGGAAAGGTAGAAACATGACTGGTCCAGCCTCACCCACCCGGTGGGACATCCATTGGGAGCTGGACGCAGAAGAGAGGGGACATCCATCTATTTCTCCACTATGCAGATTGTGCACGAGGAAAGATTTGCAAAGAAAGGTGTCCCACAAGGATGCCTATTAGGTCCACTGAAGTTAGCATAATCATTGTCATCTAATACAAAACCAAAAACCAGTGGAAGTTGGCACGTTGTGTAAATCGTAAATAAAAACAGAATACGATGATTTGCAAATCCTTTGCAACCTACCGTATTTTCCGCACTATAAGGCGCACCTAAAAACCACAAATTTTCTCAAAAGCTGACAGTGCGCCTTATAACCCGGTGCGCTTTATATATGGATAAATATTAAGATTCATTTTCATAAAGTTTCGGTCTCGTAACTACGGTAAACAGCCGCCATCTTTTTTCCCGGTAGAACAGGAAGCGCGTCTTCTTCTACGCAAGCAACCGCCAAGGTAAGCACCCGCCCCCATAGAACAGGAAGCGCTTCTTCTTCTACTGTAAGCAACCACCCGCCCGCGTAGAAGAAGAAAAAGCGCGCGGATATTACCGTACGGTACGTTTCATTTCCTTTGTGTGTTTACATCTGTAAAGACCACAAAATGGCTCCTACTAAACGACAGGGATCCGGTTCATGAAAAGACGCAATCTCTCCATCCGCACACGGATTACTATTTCACAGCAACTGATATTCCTGTGAACCGCACTGTGGATACAACGGGAGCACGTACGGTGAATATTCGCACCACAGGGAATGAGAAGTCATCCTTCACTGTGGTTCTAGCTTGCCATGCTAATGGCCAGAAACTTCCACCCATGGTGATATTCAAAAGGAAGACCTTGCCAAAAGAGACCTTTCCAGCCGGCGTCATCATAAAAGCTAACTCGAAGGGATGGATGAAGAAAAGATGAGCGAGTGGTTAAGGTAAGTTTAAGTTTACGCGAAGAGGCCGGGTGGCTTTTTTCACGCAGCTTCGTCCATGTTGATATACGATTCCATGCGCGCCCACATCACGCTGGTTTTAATATATTATTAAAGTTTGACTGACCTATTTGACTGTTTTTTTGACATTCCTTTAGCGCAGTTAGATGCGGCTTATAACACGGGGCGGCTTATAGGTGGACAAAGTTTTGAAATATGCCGTTCATTGAAGGCGCGGCTTATAACCCAGGGCGCCTTATGGTGCGGAAAATACGGTATATTCAATTGAATAGACTGCAAAGACAAGATACTTACCGTTCGAACTGGTAAACTTAAGCTATTTTTTTCAAATATTAGCTCATTTGGAATTTGATGCCTGCAACATGTTTAAGCTGGCACAAGTGGCAAAAAAAGACTGAGAAAGTTGAGGAATGCTCATCAAACACTTATTTGGAACATCCCACAGGTGAACAGGCTAATTGGGAACAGGTGTGTGCCATGATTGGGTATAAAAGCAGCTTCCATGAAATACTCAGTTATTCACAAAAAAGAATGGGGCGAAGGTCTGTCAGTAACTACAGTTGGTCGCTACATCTGTAAGTGCAAGTTAAAACTCTACTATGCAAAGGCCAAAGCCATTTATCAACAACACCCAGAAGCCGCCGGCTTCATTGGGCCCAAGCTCATCTAAGATGGACTGATGCAAAGTGGTAAAGTGTTCTGTGGTCTGACGAGTCCACATTTCAAATTGATTTTGGAAACTGTGGACGTCGTGTCCTCCGGACCAAAGAGGAAAAGAACCATCTGGATTGTTATAGGTGCAGAGTTCAAAAGCCAGCATCTGTGATGGTATGGGGGTGTATTAGTGCCCAAGACATGGGTAACTTACACATCTGTGAAGGCACCATTAATGCTGAAAGGTACATACAGGTTTTGGAGCAACATCCAAGCAACGTCTTTTTCATGGACGCCCCTGCTTATTTCAGCAAGACAATGCCAAGCCACGTGTTACAACAGCGTGGCTTCATAGAAAAAGAGTGCGGGTACTAGACTGGCCTGCCTGTAGTCCAGACCTGTCTCCCATTGAAAATGTATGGCGCATTATGAAGCGTAAAATACGATAACGGACAACTAACAACTTAAGCTGTACATCAAGCAAGAATGGGAAATAATTCCACCTGAAAAGCTTCAAAAATTGGTCTCATCAGTTCCCAAACGTTTACTGAGTGTTGTTAAAAGGAAAGGCCAACTTTTTTGCAATGTGTTGCTGCCATTAAATTATAAGTTAATGATTATTTGCAAAAAAAAAATTACGTTTCTCAGTTCGAACATTAAAATATCTTGTCTTTGCAGTCTATTCAATTGAATATAAGTTGAAAAGGTTTTGCAAATCATTGCATTCTGTTTTTATTTACGATTTACACAACGTGCCAACTTCACTGGTTTTGGGTTTTGTATGTGATAATGGGCTTGATATATGCTGGGTGTTAAGTGGATGCTGCTTGTTTAGTAAAAAAATTATAGTGGAAGAAGAAAAGAATGGGGAAAATATCAAATTAGCACGCCACATCCTTTGATTTTTTGATTGAATCTATCTGAATTGTTTAAGGCACCCCGTTTCCAGAAAACTAAGGACCTGGGGGCCTAACTTCTCCCTTCACTAAAATTCTTATTACGAGGCTTTTATTGGTAGGTTGCACAGTGAAGTACATATTCCGTACAATTGACCACTAAATGGTAAAACCCCAATAAGTTTTTCAACTTGTTTAAGTCGGGGTCCACTTAAATTGATTCATGATACAGATATATACTATCATATATACTATCATCATAATACAGTCATCACACAAGATAATCACATTGAATTATTTACATTATTTACAATCCAGGGTGAATGACGTGAGGGACCACATTAAATGATGTGGCAGACTACATTGAATGGCACAGCAGGCCACATTAATAAGGTAACGGACCAGCATAAATTATAAATGACGTGGCAGACCACATGGCAAGTGACATTAATGACGTGAAGAACCACATTAAATGGTGTGGCAGGCCATAATTAAATAATGCGGTGGAACAAATCAAATGAGTGGCACTTTAAATGATGTTCCAGTCCAACTTGAATGACATGGCGTGCCACATTAAATGATGTAACAGGCCACTTTAAATAATGGGGATGGACCACACAAATGAAGTGGAAGCCCCACATTGAATGACTTAGTGGTCGACATTAATGACGTGATGGACCACATAAAATGATGTGGTGGGTCCCTTTAAATCAGGGGTGCTCATTACGTCGATCGCAAGCTACCGGTCGATCTCGGAGGGTGTGTCAGTCGATCACCAGCCAGCCATTAAAAAAATAGTCCTAAAAATGAACGATCATAAATCTTCACTATGACGTCACTTTCGTCAGTTGATTGACATTCACGGCACCCGAGGGTCTTCTGAGATGACGCTGGCTGCTGCAATTACCGACTGGAAGGCGAGAAACACTTTATTTCAACAGACTCTGGCGCCGTACCTATCGTCAAAACTCCAAAGACCGACTGCACAGTTGCACAGTTGCGCTACCAAAATAAGAGTCTCAGAAAGCTAGCACACACAAGCTAGCAAGCTACGGAGTTTGCCGACAATGTATTTCTTGTAAAGTGCATACAAAGGAGTACGGAAGCTGGACAAATAAGATGCCAAAAACCAACCACTTTCATGTGGTATTGGACAGAAAGGAGGACTTTTTTTCTCCTCCATTCGAAAATGCGGACATTATCAGCCCCACTGTCTGATTCCTATCAATGTAAGTCATCAGAATCAGGTAATACACCAACTTATATTCTTGTCTTCATGAAAGAAAGGAATCTATATGTATTAAACATGCTTGTAATATCTTTAAACACCTTTAAGTTGTTAACAATATTAACTATATGTATTAAACATTCTTGTATTATCATTAAACACCTTTAATTTTTTAACAATATTAACTATGTGTTAAACATGCTTGTATTATCATTAAACACCTTTAAGTTGTTAACAATATTTACTATATGTATTAAACATGCTTGTATTATCATTAAACACCTTTAATTTTTTAACAATATTAACTATATGTGCTCAACATGCTTGCATTATCTTTAAACACATTTTACTTGTTAACAATATTAACTATATGTATTAAACATACTTGTATTATCATTAAACACCTTTAATTTTTTAACAATATTAACTATATGTGTTAAACATGCTTGCATTATCATTAAACACCTTTAACTTGTTAACAATATTAACTATATGTATTAAACATTCTTGTATTATCATTAAACACCTTTAATTTTTTAACAATATTAAATATTTGTTAAACATGCTTGTATTATCATTAAACACCTTTAACTTGTTAATAATATTAACTATATGTATTAAACATACTTGTATTATCATTAAACACCTTTAATTTTTTAAATATATTAACTATATGTGTTAAACATGCTTGCATTATCATTAAACACCTTTAACTTGTTAACAAAAACATATATTTCATAAATAAGTAAATATAAATTATATATATGAATGAGGTAGATCCCCACGATTTGATCAATTGAAAAGTAGCTCGCCTGCAGAAAAAGTGTGAGCACCCCTGCTTTAAATGAACTGAAAGACCACATTGAATGGTATTGCAGGCCACATTAATGACGTGACGGGCAACTTTAAATGATGTTTCAGTCCACATTGAATGACATGGCATGCCACATTAAAAGATGTGGCGGGCTGCTTTAAATGAAGCGGTAAGTCACTTAAAATGACATCGCAACCCACATTAATGACGTGAAGAACCACTTAATTGGTGTGGCAGGCCACATTAAATAAGGTGGTGGACCACGTCAAATGAAGTGGAAGCCCACATTGAATGACTTAGTGGTCGATATTAATGACGTGATGGACCACATAAAATGATGTGGTGGGTCCCTTTAAATGAACTGATAGACCAAATTGAATGGTATTGCAGGCCACATTAATGACGTGACGGGCAACTTTAAATGATGTTTCAGTCTACATTGAATGACATGCCACATTAAAAGATGTGGCGGGCTGCTTTAAATGAAGCGGTAAGTCACTTAAAATGACATCGCAACCCACATTAATGACGTGAAGAACCACTTAATTGGTGTGGCAGGCCACTTTAAATAAGGTGGTGGACCACATCAAATGACGTGGAAGCCCCACATTGAATGACTTAGTGGTCGACATTAATGACGTGATGGACCACATAAAATGATGTGGTGGGTCCCTTTAAATGAACTGATAGACCACATTGAATGGTATTGCAGGCCACATTAATGACGTGACGTACCACATAAAATGACGTGGCGGGCAACTTTAAATGATGTTTCAGTCCACATTGAATGACATGGCATGCCACATTTAATGACGTGACAGGCCACATTAAAAGATGTGGCGGGCTGCTTTAAATGAAGCGGTAAATCACTTAAAATGTCATCGTGACCCACATTAATGACGAGAAGAACCACTTAATCGGTGTGGCAGGCCACTTTAAATAATGTGGTGGACCACATCAAATGAAGTGGAAGCCCCACATTGAATGACTTAGTAGTCGACATTAATGACGTGATGGACCACATAAAATGATGTGGTGGACAACTTTAAATGAAGTGGCAGACCACATTGAATGGCATGGCGGGCCAAATTAATAAGGTGACAGACCACAATAAATGATAAATGATGTGGCAGCCACATTGAATGAGATGGCGTGCCACATTAAATGATGTGACAGGGCACTTTAAATAATGTGGTGGACCACATCAAATGAAGTGGAAGCCCACATTGAATGACTTAGTAGTCGACATTAATGACGTGATGGACCACATAAAGGGATGTGGTGGACAACTTTAAATGAAGTGGCAGACCACATTCAATGGTATTGCAGGCCACATTAATGACGTGACGTACCACATAAAATGACGTGGCGGGCAACTTTAAATGATGTTTCAGTCCACACTGAATGACATGCCACGTTTAATGACGTGACAGGCCACCTTAAAAGATGTGGCGGGCTGCTTTAAATGAAGCGGTAGACCACTTAAAATGACATGGCGACCCACATTAATGACGTGAAGAACCACATTAATTGGAGTGGCAGGCCATTTTAAATAAAGCGGTTGACCCCTTCAAATGAGTGGCAGCCACATTGAATGAGATGGCGTGCCACATAAATGATGTGACAGGCCAAATTAAATAATGCGGTGGACCACATCAAATGAAGTGGAAGCCCACATTGAATGACTTAGTTGTCGACATTAATGACGTGATGGACCACAAAAAATGATGTGATGGACCACATAAAATGATGTGGTGGACAACTTTACATGACGTGGCAGACCACTTTGAATGGCATGGCGGGCCAAATGAATAAGGTGACAGACCACAATAAATGATAAATGATGTGGCAGCCACATTGAATGAGATGGCGTGCCCCACATAAATGATGTGAGAGGCCAAATTAAATAATGTGGTGGACCACATCAAATGAAGTGGAAGCCCACATTGAATGACTTAGTGGTCGACATTAATGACGTGATGGACCACATAAAATGATGTGGTGGACAACTTTAAATGAAGTGGCAGACCGCATTGAATGGCACGGCGGGCCACTTTAATAAGGTGACGGACCACGATAAAATGATAAATGATAAATGATGTGGCAGACCACATTGAATGGCATGGCGGGCCACATTAATGATGTGACGTACCGCATAAAATGACGTGGCGGGCAACTTTAAATGATGTTTCAGTCCACATTGAATGACATGCCACTTTAAATGACGTGACAGGTCACATTAAATGAAGTGGCGGGCTGCTTTCAATGATGCTGTAGACCACATTGAATGACATGGCGGGCCACATTTAAATGACGTGACGGACCACATAAAATGATGTGGCGGGGCACTTTAAATGACATAGGGGGCCAAATCAAATGACGTGATGGGCCACGATAAATATTGCGATGGGTCACATCAAATGAATGACACATTGAATGACATAGCGGGTGAAATTAATAATGTGATGGACAACATAAAATGATGTGGTGGGTCAATTTAAATGACGTGGCAGACCACATGGCGTGCCAATTTAAATGACGTGACGGACCACATTGAACGTGGCAGGCCACAATGAGTGACATGGCGGGCCAGATTAAATGATGTGGTAGGCCATATTAAATGATGTAGCAGACCACAATGAATGACATGGCGGGGCACTGTAAATGATGCAACAGGCCACTTAAAATGATGTGGCCCACGATTCTTGAGTTTGACACCTGTGCTCTATCATCTACCGTATTTTTCGGACTATAAGTCGCAGTTTTTTTCATAGTTTGGCCGGGGGTGCGACTTATACTCAGGAGCGACTTATGTGTGAAATTATTAACACATTAGCGTAAAATATCAAATAATATTATTGATCTCATTCACGTAAGAGACTAGACGTATAAGATTTCATGGGATTTAGCGATTAGGAGTGACAGATTGTTTGGTAAACGTATAGCATGTTCTATATGTTATAGTTATTTGAATGACTCTTACCATAATATGTTACATTAACATACCAGTTGGTTATTTATGCCTCATATAACGTACACTTATTCAGCTTGTTGTTGTTGCCTTTCAAACGTCTATTCTTGGTGTTGGGTTTTATCAAATACATTTCCCCAAAAAATGCGACTTATACTCCGAAAAATACGGCATCTACTCATAAATGCAGCAGTTTTTGTTTTGTTGTTCCACTCACGTTCAGGCAGCACCTGAAGAGCCTTACAAGTCTTGCACTGATTCACGGCGTATGAGCTCGCTGAGTCGTCGGTGGATCCAGCTCCGACTAGAGTTTAGAAAACAAAAGAAACGGTGAGTAGTAGTGATTAATTTGTGCGATTTCTTGGGGTGCTTGCGATGTTGTTGCGCTTGGTCTGGCAGTGTTCACTCACGTTTGACAATGAGGACGATGACGACCAGCAGCAGCACCAAGGAGACCAGAGCCAGGATCAAGCATCCGACAAGGTAACGCTGCATGGAACCTTGAGCCTGTTTGTCTTGACAGGTCACACACTTGTTGTTAGCAGCCAGATCAGGTGTTACTGTATGTTCAACATGCATAACAAAATTGCACTCAAAAATATCACAGGTTTATATACTTGCACAACAACATTTAGGAAAAGGAGTAGGGAGAAGCAGAGCTAATTTTATCCTGCTCCTTGACCAAGTCTCAGCAATTGTTAATAGTCTGTTTACTTTGTAAAAATGAATACACTCCTAAGGTCTGATACAGTGAAAAGCAGAGGTGGGTAGTAACGCGCTACATTTACTCCGTTACATCTACTTGAGTAACTTTTGGGATAAATTGTACTTCTAAGAGTAGTTTTAATGCAACATACTTTTACTTTTACTTAAGTATATTTATAGAGAAGGAACGCTACTTTTACTCCGCTACTTTTATCTACATTCAGCTCGCTACTCGCTACTAATTTTTATCGATCTGTTAATGCACGCTTTGTTTGTTTTGGTCTGTCAGACAGACCTTCAAAGTGCCTGCCTTACTGGTGACGTTTCACTTCGTTCCACCAATCAGATGTAGTCACTGGTGGCGTTGGACCAATCAAACAGAGCCAGGTGGTCACATGACCTGAATTAAACAAGTTGAAAAACTTATTGGGGTGTTACCATTTAGTGGTCAATTGTACGGAATATGTACTTCACTGTGCAACCTACTAATAAAAGTTCCAATCAATCAATCAAAAGTGTGAAGGAAAAAAGATAATTTTTTATTTGAACCGTACATCCCGTCAAAAGCCTAAAGACTGACTGCACAGTTCCTGTCTTCACAATAAACGTGCCGCTCCATCGCGCCTGCGCTTTCAAAATAAGAGTCTCCGAAAGCCAGCGCAAACAAGCTAGCAAGCTAAGGAGTTTGACGCCAATATATTTCTTGTAAAGTGTATAAAAACGAATATGGAAGCTGTACAAATAAGATGCCAAAAACCAACCACTTTCATGTGGTATTAGACAGAAAGGAGGAACTTTTCTTCTCCTCCATTTGAAAACGTGGACGTTATCATCACTACTGTCTGATTCCAATCAACGCAAGTCATCAGAATCAGGTAATACACCAACTTATATTCTAGTCTTCATGAAAGAAAGGAATCTATATGTTAAACATGCATGTATATTCATTAAAACACCTTTAACATGTAAACAAAAACAGCAAAATAAATACATATAAATTATATACTGTATATATCAATGTATGTATATATATATATATATATATATATATATATATATATATATATATATATATATATATATATATATATGTGTGTGTGTGTGTGTGTGTGTGTATGTTGCTCATCAGTTACTCAGTACTTGAGTAGTTTTTTCACAACATACTTTTTACTTTTACTCAAGTAAATATTTGGGTGACTACTCCTTACTATTACTTGAGTAATAAATCTCTAAAGTAACAGTACTCTTACTTGAGTACAATTTCTGGCTACTCTACCCACCTCTGATGAAAAGGACCAATGTGTCAATATTTTCTGTGGCGACCATTTATACCAGAGCTAGGCAAATTAAGGCTTGCGGGCCGCATGCGCCGGACATTCCCAAATATTTTTTTTTTAGATCTTTAAGATGGAAACTGGGAGGAGACCGCGGGGCAGGCCAAGGACCAGATGGGGGGATTACATCTCCTCTCTGGCCTGGGAACGCTTCGGGATCCCCCAGGAGGAAGTTGCTAATGTTGCTCTGGAGAGGAAAGTCTGGGGGTCTCTGCTGGAGCTGTTGTCCCCGCGACACCATTCCAAATAAGCGGTTGAAGATGGATGGATGGAAGATGGAAACTGTAACCACCATTATGATGTGCAGTGATGTTTTCAAATGACCGTAAGTCTTGAACTATACAAAGTATTTCAATGGTTGGAATCTGCGCTTTTGCATGATATACTAGTTACTATGGTCATCTAATTAGTTACTATGGTCATCTGATTAGTTACTATGGTAATCCAAGTCACAGCAGCTCAGACGAGGCACCAAGCAGTGTGGGTGGGGAGCGTTTCCACAGAGTGTTTCCAGAGCGGCCAGCCTGAAATGCGGGTGTCAGGGACAGACGAGGAAGGAGATTTTTTCAACAACGTTCTAAAGTTTAGTGATGTATCAAATATATCAGATTATAGGTGGGTTTTTTTTTTACCCTTTGTGTTCTTATTTCGCTGTGTTTGTTGCATTTTGTTGCGTTTCACTTGATTGTAAAATATGTCGATCGTTCATATGTTGTCAATATTCAGTGTTTTATCGTTCATAGTTAATATTGTAAAACCCCCATTCTTTAATTACATTTACATTCTGGGTGTCTCATTCAGTAAAAAAAATGTAAATTCCTTTCCGTTTATTGAAGCGGTCTGTCATAACCTTTTTAGCATTCAGACATTATTGTGAGGTTTTGTATTAGTGTTCCTAAAAATAGATATACCGGCCCCCAGACACATTTTTTTCTCTGATTTACAGTATCTACCAACAGTACCTCTTGGGCGTGGAGTTTACATATTGAATGAATAATTCAGGATAAATGAAATAAGAGACAGTGGCATTCATTGAGTAATAATGAATGGATAAATTCAAGATAAAATAAATGAGATCAGACGCTGTGGTATTAATTACATATTAAATGAAATGAATGAAATCAGGATAAATGATATCACACAATGTTGTTCCAATTAAAAATGTATAAATGCATTATTTCAGGCAAATGATATCAGAGACTGTGGCATTCATTAAATAATAACAAATGAATGAATTCAGGACAAATGATATCAGACAAGCAAAGCTTGTTTAATCCTACCCCTTTTCCACTTTATAGCAACACGTCTCCACTTCCTGTTTTCAATTTGTAGAACAGTTATATCAAGGTTTTCTAAGTACCACAGTTCTCGTCATAAATAGTTGAGTCACTTATGATTCACTGAGGAGATGAATCATATCTTATTTACAATATATATCATTGTTTTCCGTCCTCATACATTGTAAACACTTTGTGTTTTGAACAACCTCTCAAACTGCATCAAGTTAATACATTGTTTGACTTCTTTGTTTAATCCATTCCATAATTGAATTCCATATGCTGAAGGTCTTAAGTGTTGTACGTGCATACAAATGTTTTAAATTACATTTTTGTCTGAGGTTATATTTCTTGGGTAGCAGGTTATAGTTTGCCTTGTCATTATGTCTTCCATAATGCTTGTAAACATCATCAAAATACCCCAAAAAAGTGCAGTTCCCCTTTAAAAATGCATAAATGAATGAATTGGGGATGAAATATTCATACAGGCACTGTGGTTTTAATTAAAAGAATATAAATAAATAAATTCAGGATAAATTATATCAGACACTTTGGTTCTAATTAAAAATGTATGAATGAATGAATCCAGGATAAATGGTTTTACAGGGTTAGGGTAGTGGTATTCATTAAATAATAATGAATGAATGTCTGATATTGTTTATGTTGAATATAAACAATATCAGACACCTTAGTATTCATTACATAATAAATGAATTTCAGACATCAGACACTGTGGTATTTTCTCCTCCCATAAGCTTGCACTGTTTCTCAAAGTGGCTCATATAGGTACTGTACATCGTATGAGTTCTTTGCTGAAGTCTTACTCCAAATACTGATACAGTATGTTTAACATTTGTGCAAAAAGTGTGGCATGGAGATAAATCCATTTATCTTATTAGTCTGTTATCAAGGAGCAGGTTGTTGTTTGATTTTAGCTGTTTGAAATTTGCAGTTTTGGGAATGAAGAGTATACCATGAATTGATTAACGTGGACCCCGACTTAAACAAGTTGAAAAACTTATTGGGGTGTTACCATTTAGTGGTCAATTGTACGGAATATGTACTGTACTGTGCAATCTACTAATAAAAGTCTCAATAAATCAAAAAAAAAAAATTTGTTTTTTCTTTATGGTAAGTAAGACACGCTAGGAACCTTTCTACATATTTTTCTTCTCCTAAAGCTCAACAGGACTGCTAATTTAAAAAATGTCTTTACAGGCTGCCCTTATCTTGTTGACATAGCAACGCCACATTGTTTACCTGATGTTTATAAAACTTTGGCCTTCAAACTTTCAAACATGGTCTTTGTATCTCTTGATGGCGTCACAGTGAAACTAATAAGTGTTGCAGGCCAAAGCATGAAATGTAACCACATTTTAGTTTTGACACCACCTTATATTTTGGGTAGTCATCGCATTTTGTTTTCCCTGATACAGTTAGAAAAACTGTACATCAAAAATGTTTATAAATATTAATAGACTGAATAAACTGTACTTGTACTTCAATTTTTCTATCAGTGACTTTGGTAGTAATGGATTTTTTACCTCAACATTGAAATGTATATAAAGGGAAAATATATAAACGGAAAATATAGTTCAGAAAGTAGTTTATTTTTGTACCATTTTTTTTTACTGTATTTTGTCTTACATAGCTTGAAAATAGTGAGGATTTTTTTTTTTTATGTTTCTGCATGACATTTTTTTGCATTAAAAATCCGCAAAAGAGGCAAATATCGTCTTTTTTTTTTTAATTTTTAAATGTAATTACATTTACTTTTAAAGATAAGTCATTTAAAATAAAAACATATTATATTATACTGATAGTACAATTAATACATATTTAATACTTAACAATAGTTTTGACACACACAAACACACACAGAGACACAAAACTGCCCCAACTTCTTCTTTAGGGTGAAAAAAAATATATTTTGACCTTTTTTTTTTCTGAGAACATGTCTTATCGCAGCTTCACATAAACACATTTGCATACTGTAAAATATGGTGATGGCGACATACCCTGAAACGATGAGTCAACCTCACCAACTACTTCATGAGGAAATATTAATACGGTAATTGTATGTCTCCGGGGTGTGGGAAAACTTTAAATTGGTTATTGTATTATTTTCATCATACAGTATATGTTAGCACATATTTTTTCTTTTCTTTCTTTCATAACTGCCTAAGCTATCAATATTTTATGAGTAGTGCTGTCTAATGACATTAAAAAAATTGTGTTATTACTCGATTGCATAATTTAGATTAACTATTAAAAAAAAACCTAATATTTGGACACATGCAATTTTATTGTCAGAATGTCATACAGGAATTTTGTTTAATATTTTACTTGAATGTAATGTTATTTATTTGCTCACAATTTGGTAACAGTTTTATCTAAAGTCCCATCAGGGTGCATTTAGAGGAGACATTTTCCAGCAAGCGCAACAGTCAGTCCCTCCTCACTCATCTTTGCACTGACGTATGCATTGACCTGATCACTTACCATACAGCCTTTCAGATAACCATCCACAGTTATAATAAAGGAGCATATGCGGTCAAAATAAATTGCGTGATAAATCTCCGTACACACACGATTAAAGCCCTCATTTTTTGTGATTAATCACATGAGTTAACTCGTTATTTTTGACAGCCCTAATCATTACACATTCTCTATTCATTTAGTCTTTATGTTCAAAATAGTCACATTTAAACACAGTAATTGTTGAGACATAAAAAAAAAGGGTAAGATTACATTAAAAATGATTTGCTTCTTCTTACTCGTTTTTGGACAAGTTAAAAGTGTAAACGTGACGATCCTTCATGTAGCTTTGCCAAGCAAGTCCGAAACAAAACCATGACCACGTTTGGATGTACACCAACATGAATATGTATCTTACATAAGCTGTGCTTCTTCCGACTCCTTTTCAGACATGTGTTGTGCTGTACTTCAACGTGTGCATGTTGACAGGGCCGGCCCGTGGCATAGGCCGTATAGGCAAATGCTAAGGGCGCCGTCCATCAGGGGGCGCCACGCCAGTGCCACAAATGTTGGAGAAAAAAAAAAAAAAAAAAGTTGGTACTTTTATTTCTAAATACAAAAAATAATCCCACGTTAATTAAAATGCAAAGTAAAGCCTATTTAATAGAAATATTATTTGTTACAACATTACGCCCCCCCCCCCCCCCCCTTCCCCCGCACGGTGCGCCCCCTCCCTTCCTGTATCATGACTCTTTTTGGATATATTAGGTATAGTTGTAAGTAAAAAAAAAGGTCAAAGACAAAGCTACCGGTATTCGGTTTCTTGTGAGTATATACACTTCACTGCCGATGTGGGGGGGGGCGCCACCTAAAATCTTGCCTAGGGCGCCAGATTGGTTAGGGCCGGGCCTGCATGTTGACATGTTGGAGATCAACTACACCAGGGTGTCAAACTCATTTTTATTGAGGGCCACATCGCAGTTATGGTTGCCCTCAGAGGGCCGCTTTTAACAATGAGTAATATATTAATATATATATATATATATATATATATATATATATATATATATATATATATATATATATATATATATATATAAAAATAAATACATTAACAATATATTTTTTTACATAAGCTGCAAAAAAATATTAAAATTTTACTTTTAAAAACTGGCAGCTCAGTCACCAGAATTTTACAGTAAAAGCAGTGGGTTTTTGACAGTATATAAAATAATGTCATAAATGGAATGGAATGGAAAAACAATACCACTGTTTTAGTGGTAAAATTCAAGCAACAGAGCTGCCAGTTTTTTTTACCGTAAAATCTTATTGTTTTAATGGGTTTTTTTTGTTTGTTTTTTAATGTTTTAGTGTCTTACTGTATATGGAAAAAAAACAGTACCAACGTTGATTTCACGGTAAAAAACTCAGTCGGCGGAATTTAACCGTAAAATCTATTGTCAGTCTACAATTTGATCGATAATTTCTTTTGAAATCATAAGTCACGCAGATATTTAAGTACAGTATTTATCTTTATTTTAACAAAAAATATTTTTCAAAGACATGATAATATAATAAATATAATATAAAGAGAGCACATTACCGTACTCCTGTTTTAGCCTCCCTCCACTGGCTGCCTGTGTCTTTTAGAGTCCATTTTAAAATGATCTTACTCGTTTTTAAATCCTTGCCCCACCGTACCTCTCTCAGCTGCTTCACCTCTATGCCCCCACCTGGTCCCTCAGGTCAGCTGATCAGCTGATCCTGGAGGTACCCAAAAAAAAACGCAAGCTCAGAGGGGACAGAATCCCCTCTGTTGCAGGTCCCAAACTCTGGAACAATCTCCCTCTCCATGTCACCTTTATGCCCCCACCCGGTCCCTCAGGTCAGCTGATCAGCTGATCCTGGAGGTACCCAAAAAAAAACGCAAGCTCAGAGGGGACAGAATCCCCTCTGTTGCGGGTCCCAAACTCTGGAACAATCTCCCTCTCCATGTCTCACATGGAGAGGGAGATTGATTGAGATAGATTGAGGCCCCTTCTTTGGCTATTTTTAAGACCCTTCTTAAAATCAATTTTTATTCACTGGCTTTTAACCCAGCGTGAGACTTTAAACTGTTTTTAACTTTTTTTTTAACTGTTTTTAACTTTTTAGCTGCTTTTTATCTAACAAATTGTTCTTAGGGTTATTTGTATTTGCTTTTTCAATGTGTATTTTACTTCTGTTTTAATTGTTATTTTTTTGTCTGTCCTTTGCCTTCATTTCTTTGTGGTGTACAGCCAGGCCAATCAATCTGGCGCCCTAGGCAAGATTTTAGGTGGCGTCCCCCCACATCGGCAGTGAAGTGTATATACTCACAAGAACCCGAATAGCTTTGTCTTTGACCTTTTTTTTTTTACTTACAACTATACCTAATATATAAAGGGGTGGAAAAGTGACTATTACCTGCAGGGCAAACATTAGCTAACCAGAAGGCAATAACAATGTAAACAAAAAACACCTGCTTAAAAGATCTAATACAAATGTCCCTGAGGAATGTAAGGTGGGAGTACTGTAATTACCTAACGTTACATTATTATTTTCCATAACAATTTAGCCTCCTCCACAATATTAACCCGACGTTAAAACAGAACTAGCTATTTATTTATTAGCAATTGCCGAATCATGTAACATTAGCTTAATGCTAAAAGGCCAGGTTACTATCACATTCTGTAACAGACAAATAATTTCATGTAGGCTAACGTTACCTACCTGCTACCTCTGTCTTTTCTCGTTTCTCCTCTTCTTTTCTCTTGTTTCTTCCCTGGGCACCTGACAGTTTTGGCCGTTTTGACATCTTGTGTTGATTTTTTGATGTGGTGACGTCCAAAAAGAGTCATGATACGGGAAGGGAGGGGGCGCACCGTGCGTGGGGAGGAGGGGGGGCGTAATGTTGTAACAAATAATATTTCTATTAAATAGGCTTTACTTTGCATTTTAATTAACGTGAGATTATTTTTTGTATTTAGAAATAATAGTAACAACTTTTTTTTTCCTCCAACATTTGTGGCACTGGCATGGCGCCCCCTGATGGACGGCGCCCTTAGCATTTGCCTATACGGCCTATGCCACGGGCCGGCCCTGTGTACAGCCCTTTGTTCTTCAATTGTGGTTGTTTTTAAAGGGCTTTATAAATAAAGTTGGTATGGTATGGTATAATATTTGGATTTTGATAATATTGAATTTTAAAAAGATATGCAATTGCATGCAGTACATTATTTTTAAAGTCAAAAGGGAAAGAACAAATATATTTAGTAAGAAAAGATTAAGCATTTTATTAACGCATATTATTCCCAGGTTTTCGCGGGCCACATAAAATAATGTGACGGGCCAGATTTGGCCCCCTGGCCTTGACTTTGACACACGCACACACATATACTGTATATAAATATGTATTATGTAATTAACAAAACCTGGTTTCTTGGTTGCTGTGTCAAAAGTAGCCTCGGCATAGATGTCCTCAGATGGCTTCTGCAGTTTACTGTAGCCGCCTTGGTCTTCTTCCACTAAAAGGACATATTCCATCAGAAAGTCCAGTAAATTCAAGTTGCCCCACATCAAATCACACGTAAGACATTGTAGTATAGTCAGGATTATGCAGCTCCGTTGCTGTTTTGATCCACTGTGTGCTGATAAACTTAACAGGTGTCTAGATACATACCTTTATTGTCGGGTTCCAACATGACTTCATACGCTTCACTCCCTGCACTTTCTCGTTTCTTGACGGAGACCTTCTGCATCTCTATGATCGCGTCCTTGTTCCACTAACTTTCACTTTCCCTGGAAAAACTCCGCCCAGTCAGGATGAACACCTAGAAGAGAGGGGTGGTTAACGTGTGCCCATATTAGTGTAATTGCTACCGGCTAAAAAGATGTGACAATGTCTCGAGGTCCGACAAGCGTTACCTTGAAAATGTACACTCGGCAAAAGTTGACAGACGTGTCCAGCTTTCAGTTTGTGGCAGACTGCAAACTTCCCCTTATAAAGACTCTCTTCATGTGTCTTTGACCTTCCTGTGGGCGTCTCGTGTCAGGTACAAGTGATTTGAGAGGGTAGGACAAGATGGAATGTGAAGATAAATAAAACCTCTCCTCAACATGTTTGCTTTTTTTTCCCTTTTTTTGCATCTTTTATTTGCCACAAAAATGTACAAAAACACAATTAAATACTGAGATGAGGGGAACTCTATCAAAGATCATAAGACGACTTCCTTTTTCCATCACTGTTCCTTTTTTTTTTTTTCGATTTCCAAGAAAAAGAAGGCTAAGCATTTAATGATAATAAAAACCGCGCTTTTCAGCATTCCTCCAATACACTGATGTAGTAAAATAAAAACACGGCGGTACCTCGGTTTTTGTACGTCCCCGCTCTTCCAGGAACACACTAAATTTTGCCCGTTTTCCTATAGTGTAATGTTCGACTGCAGAGTGAGCCTTCGCAGGGCCAAAGAAAGTTCCCAGTGTCAACACTTTGATAAGGAAGGTGAGAAACTGTCAGAATAATTGTATCTAAGTTATCACAAAACTTTGTGTTTCAATGAGTTCTCGGCGAGCAGACAAAAGCTGTCTTTGATCTTACCAAGCAGAAGGCTTGTAAAACCCCAACTGTGTAGGTAGGATGGGAAGCGACATAAAGGTGTCAGTTTCTTTGATGTATTGTAATCTACAGGAAGATTTTGTCTCGACCCGAGATCTACAAAGCGGAGAGGAAGCAGGGCTTGACCCCCCTTCAGGCACCTTTTCTTTGAACTGTTTTGTGACCAAAGGCAGCGGCTGTTTACGACCCCCTTCCTTTAGAAACAGCTGTTGCCATGCAATCAGGGAAAGTCTAAATAAAAGAGGAGGCATACAATCTTTCGTCAGAGCGTGGTGGGAGACTGTACAAGAGTACAGCCCAGACATTTCTCCTCAATTGAGCCAAATTGAATTCTGTCTCTGTTTAATTCCTTGCTTCTTTGTCTGTTTAATAGATGTCATCAGTGTTTGAACCTGACAGAAACACCATTGAATGCTTGAAAGAACTCATAGCAAAGTACGAAGGTAACTTTCTCCTCCCATCTTCCTTGTCTAACACGCATAATAGACCTGCTCAGTGGCCTTGTGGTTAGAGTGTCCGCCCTAAGACTGGATGGTCGTGAGTTCAAACCCCGGCCGAGTCATACCAAAGATTATAAAAATGGGACCCATTGCCTCCCACTCAGCATCAAGGGTTGGAATTGGGGGTTAAATCACCAAATGATTCCCGAGCGCGGCCACCGCTGCTGCTCACTGCTCCCCTCACCTGCAGGGGATGGGTCAAATGCAGAGGGTAATTTCACCACACCTAGTGTGTGTGTGTGTGTGTGTGTGTGTGACTATCCTTGGGACTTTAACTTTGAACTTTTTTAATCAATAAAGGCAAGAGGAATGTTAAATTTTCATCCATCCATCCATTTTCTACCGCTTTTCCCTTTTGGGGTCGCTGGAGCCTATCTCAGCTGCATTCGGGCGGAAGGCAGGGTACACCCTGGACAAGTCGCCAACTCATCACAGGTTAAATGTTCATGTTAAATGTTAATTTATACGGATTTCACTTAGGTTTATTTGCATGTAAAACTACATAAAGTGTTTTGTGTTTATATGTTTGACTGTCTGGAACAGATTGATCTATTTTACGTGATTTCTTATAGGAAAATTTGGTTGGGTTTTCATCTGACATTTTGGACTGTAGACCAGCTCTATATTCTCGGCAGGGTCCTTGAGGGTGCATGGGAGTTTGCCCAACCTGTCTACATGTGATTTATAGACTTGGAGAAGGCATTCGACCGTGTCCCTTGGGAAGTCCTGTGGGGAGTGCTCAGAGAGTATGGGGTAGCGGACTGTCTGATTGTGGCGGTCTTGTGGTCCGCATTTTCAGTGAGGGTTGGACTCCGCCAGAACTAACTTTTGTCACCGATTCTGTTCATAACTTTTATGGACAAAATTTCTAGGCGCAGTCAGGGCGTTGAGGGGATCCGGTTTGATGGCTGCTTTTTGCAGATGATGTGGTCCTGATGGCTTCATCTGGCCAAGATTTTCAGATCTCACTGGATCGGTTCGCAGCCGAGTGTGAAATGACTGGGATGGGAATCAGCAATTCTAAGTACAAGTGCATGGTTCTCGCCCGAAAAAGGGTGGAGTGCCATCTCCGGGTTGGGGAGGAGATCTTGCCCCAAGTGGAGGAGTTCAAGTACCTCGGAGTCTTGTTCACGAGTGAGGGAAGAGTGGACCGGCAGATTGGTACAGTGTCTGCAGTAATGCAGACACTGTATCGATCCGTTGTGGTAAAGAAGGAGCTGAACCGGAGGGCAAAGCTCTCAATTTACCGGTCGATCTACATTCCTATCCTCACCTATGGTCATGAGCTTTGGGTTATGACCAAAAGGACAAGATCTCGGGTACAGGCGGATGATATAAGTTTCCTCATCAGGTGGCGGAGCTCTCCCTTAGAGATAGGGTGAGAAGCTCTGTCGTCCAACCGGTAGGAGGCCACGAGGAAGACCCAGGCCAAGTTGGGAAGACTATGTCTCCCGGCTGTCCTGGGAACGCCTCTGGATCCCCCTGGAGGAGCTGGACGAAGTAGCTGGGGAAATGGAAATCTGGGCTTTTCTGCTTAGGCTGCTGCCCCCGCCATCCGACCTCGAATAAGTGGAAGAAAATGGATGGATGGATGAATTTTGGACTGGATTAGTCATCTCTCACCACATTGCAGATTTTTGGGGGATATTGTATATTTTAAGCATATTCTACAAATGTTTAATTTGGCTAAAATACATCTTTCCATCTTCTTCTGTTTATCCAAAGTCGCGGGGACAGCTGCCTAAGCAGGGAAACCCAGACTTCCCTCTACCCAGCTACTTCGTCCAGCTCTTCTTGTCTTGTCTAAAAATGTTTGCCCTAAATTAATAAATTTGCAGCATAAAAATGTCTAAATCAACTAAAAATATCAATATGACAGTCGTATTGGCCTCTAGATGAGACCAAACCAGTCAGCGCACTCTGTTTAGTATCGTGGCCACTGATTGGCTCAGCCTCAGGAAGCATTACTATATTGGATTAAGAGTGTAAAGGTGACTAAAGGTTGGTATTTCATATCTAGAGGGCTGTCATTATGTTGAAAAAGGCATTTAGACGGTAGTAAACACGCTTTTTATGCTCTAGCTATGAAAATATTCGATGTATAATTAATGATTCCTACTTTGCAGAAATTAATTTATCGCGGTAAATTAACAGCGATAAATGAGGGATGACTGTACTTACAAAAACCGAGGTACCGCTGTAATAGCATGAAGTTTTAGCAAACAGAACACTTTACTCCTCCTCTCTTCCCTCCTTCCCCCCACTTTCTTGTTGTCGCCTTAATGGCTAATTCGGTGTGCTTTTGTCAGGCGCCGTAGACGCTCTCGTTGCTGTAGGTCAGGTAGAGGAACAGGTCTTCTTCATGGTGCTCCTGGAGGGCGACAAAAAACCGAGTCAGATTTTGCAGCTCGTTCTCACTTTCACCTTCATGACGCCACCTGTTTGTCCAAATATATATCTCAGTAATGCTCTAATTTTCGTCTGCAAACTTGATTGGAAGCAGGCGTTAACTGGAAACAGGTTGTTTTTTCACAAATGCCAAAACTCATTTGTGGCAGTGGGGGCGTGACCAGGGCGGTGTTTTCTTTAACAAGGCCAAAACAAATGAAACTCACATATTTAAAGACAAATCTGTGTTATAAGTAATTAGCTTCAACATATCTTTTTCGTTGTTTTTTTTTGCTGTATTTTTCAATTGTTGCTGATTATTTTAATACTACAATGTAACATAGGCTGCACTTTGTACACCCATCGTCAGAGGTGGGTAGAGTAGCCAGAAATTGTACTCAAGTAAGAGTACTGTTACTTTAGAGATTTATTACTCAAGTAAAAGTAAGGAGTAGTCACCCAAATATTTACTTGAGTAAAAGTAAAAAGTATGTTGTGAAAAAACTACTCAAGTACTGAGTAACTGATGAGTAACATATACACACACACACATATATATATATATATATATATATATATATATATATATATATATATATATATATATATATATATATATATATATATATATACACACATATATATACACATATATATATATATATATATACACATATATATATATATACATACATTGATATATACAGTATATAATTTATATTTATTTATTTTGCCGTTTTTGTTCACATGTTAAAGGTGTTTTAATGAATATACATGCATGTTTAACACATATAGATTCCTTTCTTTCATGAAAACAAGAATATAAGTTGGTGTATTACCTGATTCTGATGACTTGCATTGATTGTAATCAGACAGTAGTGATGATAACGTCCACGTTTTCAAATGGAGGAGAAAAAAAGTTCCTCCTTTCTGTCTAATACCACATGAAAGTGGTTGGTTTTTGGCATCTTATTTGTCCAGCTTCCATATTCGTTTTTATACACTTTACAAGAAATACATTGGCGGCAAACTCCGTGGCTTGCTAGCTTGTTTGCGCTGGCTTTCGGAGACTCTTATTTTGAAAGCGCAGGCGCGATGTAGCAGCACTTTTATTGTGAAGACAGGAACTGTGCAGTCAGTCTTTAGGCTTTTGACGGGATGTACGGTTGAAATAAAAAAGGGTCTTTTTTCCTTCACACTTTTGATTGATTGATTGGAACTTTTATTAGTAGATTGCACAGTACAGTACATATTCCGTACAATTGACCACTAAATGGTAACACCCCAATAAGTTTTTCAACTTGTTTAAGTCAGGTCATGTGACCCCTGGCTCTGTTTGATTGGTCCAACGTCACCAGTGACTGCATCTGATTGGTGGAACGGAGTGAACGTCACCAGTGACTGTATTTGTTGAAACGCAGGCACTATGGAGGTCTGTCTGACAGACCAAAACAAACAAAGCGTGCATTAACAGATCGATAAAAATTAGTAGCGAGTAGCGAGCTGAATGTAGATTAAAGTAGCGGAGTAAAAGTAGCGTTTCTTCTCTATAAATATACTCAAGTAAAAGTAAAAGTATGTTGCATTAAAACTACTCTTAGAAGTACAATTTATCCCAAAAGTTACTCAAGTAGATGTAACAGACTAAATGTAGCGCGTTACTACCCACCTCTGGATATAAGTAAGAACTTTACAATACTTTATATTAGAAATGGCAACAGCGGAGGATGAATGTCCCATAACAAGAAGATAAAAAAACTGAAAAAGAGGATGATTATCGACTACGGTGTCGCTATGGACTACAAAGGCAGATGCGCGCAATTTTTCAGGATTCATGCAGATCCCAAATACAGATCCGCAGGTACCAGAAGGTAAGAAAAGATGCTTTTGCATAATATTGCAAAACCAAACGCCAGATAATATGTCTTACCTTATACACACACCATAATAATACATGTATGTTTAATGCGCCGATAATCCATCAAGCCGTGCGGCTTCATAGCTTACCAAAGTCGTACTAAAACATTTTGATAGATTTTTGAGCACCGCGTGTAATGTTCTATATTTTCAATGGAGCATATAAAATGTAACATAGGCTGCACTTTGTACAGTACACCCATTGTTTATTTTTCATAGATCATTCTGCCCTCCCTGAATGTTGGAATTTTGTTAGGCAGTTAAATTAGAGGTGAAAAACTTGAGGCTACTCATACAATCCACAATAAATGGTAAATGGGTCGTACTTGTATAGCGCTTTTCTACCTTTTTTTTAAGGAACTCAAAGCGCTTTGACACTATTTTCCACATTCACCCATTCACACACACACATTCACACATTCACACACTGATGGCGGGAGCTGCCATGCACGGCGCTAACCAGTCCCATCAGGAGGAAGGGTGAAGTGTCTTGCTCAAGGACACAACGGACGTGACTAGGATGGTAGAAGGTGGGGATTGAACCAGTAACCCTCAGATTGCTGGCACGGCCACTCTCCCAATAAAGCTATTGTAAAAACTAAGCACATGAAGGAAAGTAGGCTAATGTACACACAAAGTGCATATACGTGTATGAATTATGTTAAATCAACAATACAGTTTGTTAAAAACTGAAAAAAAATTCATTACAATCATACCCGGTACACGTTAAAGGTTGGCTCTTATGCCGCTAGCTTGATGCTAACATACAAAGGAAGAGCCCATTGACAGGCTAACCAAAATTAGCATTGTGCTCGTTTTAAACTTCCGAATTTAACGCAACAAATTCTACATAAAACAACAAATGCATTTCTACTTACAGACATATAGTAATCAAACCCTGTAGAAGCCAAAATTAAATGATAACTTAATACTACTAGGCCAGTCTGCTGCTCTTTGTACTCTATGTGTGTTTGTACTAAGTATGAATAATTTTGAATACAATTTAAACTGTTTCTGTTTAATTTGAGATACGTTTTGAACATAAATTAATATATATGTTAATTATAACCAATATATATCATACAATTTGAGAAAAGTATACCTTTTAGGGGGTACTCATCGAATTTCCCAGGGACCCATTCAAATACAAAGACTAACTCTATTGAAGACCTAACAACATCACTGCTTGAGGTAGAAACCGACGAGATGCTAACCACTTAGGATTCATCTTGTGGTGTTCATTAAAATAACACTAGTGTTTTCTGACCCAGCACCTACTAAAGACCCTGACGCTCTGACAGTTGTTTGCTTTTGTAGATTATGCACATAGCGACTATAGGAAACTGTCAATTACCATATTTTCCGGACCATAGGGCGCACCGGATTGTAAGGCGCACTGCCAATGAATGGTCTATTTTCGATCTTTTTTCATATATAGGGCGCACCGGGTTATAGGGCGTTTTAATGGAGTCATATTATTTTAATTTTTTTTTCTAAATGTAAAACACTTCCTTGTGGTCTACATAACATGTAATGGTGGTTATTTGGTCAAAATGTTGCATAAATTATGTTTTACAGATCATCTTCAAGACGCTTTCTGACAGTCGCTTCCGGATTTTTCCGTTTTGTGGGCGGTCTTATTTACGTGGCTCACCTTCGGCAGCGTCTTCTCCCCATCATCTTTGTTGTAGCGGTGTAGCGTGCAAGGACGGGAGTGTAAGAAGTGTCAAAAGATGGAGCTAACTGTTTTAATGACATTCAGACTTTACTTTAATCAATAACGAAGCAGCATCTCCTCATCCGGAAACAACAAGGCCGGTGATGTGAAAAAATGTCCGACCGGAACTCTCTAATAACTAGATTAAGATTAAGATTAGTTTATTTCAAAGGGGACAATGCAATTTCATAAAACACATGATTACACATGGTTAAAAAAAGCCAGAATTAGCCAGAAGGCTAGTTTTCATCTGTAGTCCCCTAAAGTTCCTTGGGTGAATAATGTAAACTCACTACACCGGTATGTTTTAGCGCTTTCATTGTGAGTTTACTGACAGATATAAGTAAGAACTTTACACTACTTTATATTAGAAATGGCAACAGCGGAGGATGAATGTCCCATAACAAGAAGATAAAGAAACTGAAAAAGAGGACGATTATCGACTACGGTGTCGCCACAGACTACAAAGGCAGATGCGCGCAATTTTTCAGGATTCATGCAGATCCCAAATACCAGAAGGTAAGAAAAGATGCTTTTGCATAATATTGCGAAACAAAACGCCAGATAATATGTCTCACCTTATACACACACCATATTAATACATGTATGTTTAATGCGCCGACAATCCATCAAGCGGTGCGGCTTCATAGCTTACCAAAGTCGTACTAAAACATTTTGATAGATTTTTGAGCGCCGCGTGTAATGTTCTATATTTTCAATGGAGCATATAAAATGTTGGTGTTGTTTACTTGAGTCATATTGCCATCATAGTGCAGTCTACACATATCTCTTATGTTTGACTGCCATCTGCTGGTCACACTTATCATTTCACCATGTACCAAATAAAATTGCTTCGAGGCCGGTAAGCAAAACCAGAATTATTCCGTACATTAGGCGCACCGGGTTATAAGGTGCACTGTCGAGTTTTGAGAAAAAAAAAGGATTTTAAGTGTGCCTTATAGTCCGGAAAATATGGTAAATAGAATTGGAGTATAATCCTTGGAGTATATAAAATATGTATTGGAAGATGGAAAACTATCATGTCTAAAGCAATAAATACAGTGTTTTGATATGGGACAATAATAGGGACAGACAGATGGTGGACCAGGTTTCAAAATGAAAACAGATAATGAAATTAGAACAAGTTGCGACATTGGACTGTTGAAGTGACAAAGCATATTTATATCCATATATGGTCAAGGTGTAGTAGCTGGACCACAAGAGATGGTGTCAGACAAGATATTATAATTGTAAAAGTATTGCTGGCTGAAATGAAAGCTGCACCAACTATGGTGTCAAACACTTGTCTGTTAGTGGTAAACAACGTGACCCATGTTGGTCAACGCTTTGCTGACCGTGTGTGTGTGTGTGTGTGTGTGGGGGGGGGGGGGGTGTACAAATGCAGTTACCTCATACACAGCAGAGAGAGGCGAGCTGGAGGGGGGCAGGGAGTTGTTGACGAAGAAGAAGAGCGCCTCCTCTGGTCTCAAAGAAACGCGCTGACGGATCAGGAAGCACAGCTGGCCCACTGAATGAGTACACGTCAGGAAAACCATGTGAGATGATGTCACGTTTGTCATGTTATGTGATTGAGAAGGAAACAGAAAGCAAAAGTGATGATCTACAAAAAGGACTTCCACAAAATGACTAACATACCAATAAAGTCAAATATCTTGTTTGTGTGACACGAGCACTTTTATGTTTCGGAGGGCTTACTAGTCAAAGATCCTCCATAAATTGAAAGGAGAGCCCTGGTGGATTTATGGGACCGACTGTGGATAACGCAAGTCAAAGATCAACTATATGCGACAAGGGTGCACTTCTGCTTTAAAGGACCTACTAAAAAAAACACTAGTCAAAGTTACTCTATATGTGACAATAGTATTATTCTGCTTCAAAGGACCTAATATAATAAACCCTAGTCAAAGATCCTCTATATGTGACAATAGTACTCTTCTGCTTTAAAGGATCTGTTATAAAATCCTCAGTCAAAGATCAACTATATGCGACAAGGGTGCACTTCTGCTTTAAAAGACCTACTAAAAAAACACTAGTCAAAGATCCTCTATATGTGACAATAGCATTCTTCTGCTTTAAAGGACCTAATATAATAAACCCTAGTCAAAGATTCACTGTATGTGACAATAGTACTATTCTGCTTTAAAGGATCTGCTATAAAAAATCCCAGTCAAAGATCCTCTATAATGTCAAAAAAAGAGTGCTCTTCTGCTTTAAAAGACCTACTAAAAAAAACACTAGTCAAAGTTACTCTATATGTGACAATAGTATTCTTTTGCTTTAAAGTACCTAATATAACAAACCTAGTCAAAGATCCTCTATATGTGACAATAGTACTATTCTGCTTTAAAGGATCTGCTATAAAATCCCCAGTCAAAGATCCTCTATAACGTCAAAAAAAGAGTGCTCTTCTGCTTTAAAATACCTACTAAAAAAACATGAGTCAAAGATCCTCTATATGTGACAATAGTATTCTTCTGCTTTAAAGGACCTAATATAATAAATCCTCGTCAAAGATCCTCTATATGTGACAATAGTACTCTTCTGCTTTAAAGGATCTGCTATAAAAAACCCGGTCAAAGATCCTCTTTAATGTCAAAAAAAGAGTGCTCTTCTGCTTTAAAAGACCTACTAAAAAAACACTAGTCAAAGATCATCTATATGTGACAATAGTATTCTTCTGCTTTAAAGGGCCTAATATAATAAACCCTAGTCAAAGATCCTCTATATGTGACAATAGTACTCTTCTGCTTTAAAGGATCTGCTATAAAAAAAACCCAGTCAAAGATCCTCTATAATGTCAAAAAAAGAGTGTTCTTCTGCTTTAAAGGACCTACTGAAAAAACACTAGTCAAAGTTCCTCTATATGTGACAATAGTACTCTTCTGCTTTAAAGGATCTACTATAAAAACCCCAGTCAAAGATCCTCTATAATGTCAAAAAAGAGTGCTCTTCTGCTTTAAAAGACCTACTAAAAAAACACTAGTCAAATATCCTCTATATGTGACAATAGTATTCTTCTGCTTTAAAGGACCTAATATAATAAACCCTAGTCAAAGATCCTCTATATGTGACAATAGTACTCTTCTGCTTTAAAGGATCTGCTATAAAAAAAAACAGTCAAAGATCCTCTATAATGTCAAAAAAAAGAGTGTTCTTCTGCTTTAAAGGACCTACTGAAAAAACCCTAGTCAAAGTTCCTCTATCTGTGACAATAGTATTCTTCTGCTTCAAAGGACCTAATATAATAAATCCTCGTCAAAGATCCTCTATATGTGACAATAGTACTCTTCTGCTTTAAAGGATCTGCTATAAAATCCCCAGTCAAAGATTCTCTATAATGTCAAAAAAGAGTACTCTTCTGCTTTAAAAGACCTACTAAAAAAACACTAGTCAAAGATCCTCTATATGTGACAATAGTATTCTTCTGCTTTAAAGTACCTAATATAACAAACCTAGTCAAAGATCCTCTATATGTGACAATAGTACTATTCTGCTTTAAAGGATCTGCTATAAAATCCCCAGTCAAAGATCCTCTATAATGTCAAAAAAGAGTGCTCTTCTGCTTTAAAAGACCTACTAAAAAAACACTAGTCAAAGATCCTCTATATGTGACAATAGTATTCTTCTGCTTTAAAGGGCCTAATATAATAAACCCTAGTCAAAAATTCTCTATATGTGACAATAGTACTCTTCTGTTTTAAAGGATCTGCTATAAAATCCCCAGTCAAAGATCCTCTATAACGTCAAAAAAAGAGTGCTCTTCTGCTTTAAAATACCTACTAAAAAAACACTAGTCAAAGATCCTCTATATGTGACAATAGTATTCTTCTGCTTTAAAGGACCTAATATAATAAACCCTAGTCAAAGATCCTCTATATGTGACAATAGTACTCTTCTGCTTTAAAGGATCTGCTATAAAATCCCCAGTCAAAGATCCTCTATAATGTCAAAAAAGAGTGATCTTCTGCTTTAAAAGACCTACTAAAAAACACTAGTCAAAGATCCTCTATATATGACAATAGTATTCTTCTGCTTTAAAAGACCTAATATAATAAACCTTAGTCAAAGATCCTCTATATATGACAATAGTACTCTTCTGCTTTAAAGGATCTGCTATAAAATCCCCAGTCAAAGATCCTCTATAATGTCAAAAAAGAGTGCTCTTCTGCTTTAAAAGACCTACTAAAAAAACACTAGTCAAAGATCCTCTATATGTGACAATAGTATTCTTCTGCTTTAAAGTACCTAATATAACAAACCTAGTCAAAGATCCTCTATATGTGACAATAGTACTATTCTGCTTTAAAGGATCTGCTAGAAAATCCCCAGTCAAAGATCCTCTATAACGTCAAAAAAGAGTGCTCTTCTGCTTTAAAATACCTACTAAAAAAACACTAGTCAAAGATACTCTATATGTGACAATAGTATTCTTCTGCTTTAAAGTACCTAATATAACAAACCTAGTCAAAGATCCTCTATATGTGACAATAGTACTATTCTGCTTTAAAGGATCTGCTAGAAAATCCCCAGTCAAAGATCCTCTATAACGTCAAAAAAAGAGTGCTCTTCTGCTTTAAAATACCTACTAAAAAAACATGAGTCAAAGATCCTCTATATGTGACAATAGTATTCTTCTGCTTTAAAGGACCTAATATAATAAATCCTCGTCAAAGATCCTCTATATATGACAATAGTACTCTTCTGCTTTAAAGGATCTGCTATAAAAAACCCAGTCAAAGATCCTCTTTAATGTCAAAAAAAGAGTGCTCTTCTGCTTTAAAAGACCTACTAAAAAAACACTAGTCAAAGATCATCTATATGTGACAATAGTATTCTTCTGCTTTAAAGGACTTAATATAATAAACCCTAATCAAAGATCCTCTATATGTGACAATAGTACTCTACTGCTTTAAAGGATCTGTTATAAAATCCTCAGTCAAAGATCAACTATATGCGACAAGGGTGCACTTCTGCTTTAAAAGACCTACTAAAAAAACACTAGTCAAAGATCATCTATATGTGACAATAGTATTCTTCTGCTTTAAAGGACCTAATATAATAAACCCTAGTTAAAGATCCTCTATATGTGACAATAGTACTCTTCTGCTTTAAAGGATCTACTATAAAAACCCCAGTCAAAGATCCTCTATAATGTCAAAAAAGAGTGCTCTTCTGCTTTAAAAGACCTACTAAAAAAACACTAGTCAAAGATCCTCTATATGTGACAATAGTATTCTTCTGCTTTAAAGTACCTAATATAACAAACCTAGTCAAAGATCCTCTATATGTGACAATAGTACTATTCTGCTTTAAAGGATCTGCTAGAAAATCCCCAGTCAAAGATCCTCTATAACGTCAAAAAAAGAGTGCTCTTCTGCTTCAAAATACCTACTAAAAAAACATGAGTCAAAGATCCTCTATATGTGACAATAGTATTCTTCTGCTTTAAAGGACCTAATATAATAAATCCTCGTCAAAGATCCTCTATATGTGACAATAGTACTCTTCTGCTTTAAAGGATCTGCTATAAAAAACCCAGTCAAAGATCCTCTTTAATGTCAAAAAAAGAGTGCTCTTCTGCTTTAAAAGACCTACTAAAAAAACACTAGTCAAATATCCTCTATATGTGACAATAGTATACTTCTGCTTTAAAGGACCTAATATAATAAATCCTCGTCAAAGATCCTCTATATGTGACAATAGTACTCTTCTGCTTTAAAGGATCTGCTATAAAAACCCCAGTCAAAGATCTTCTATAATGTCAAAAAAGAGTGTTCTTCTGCTTTAAAGGACCTACTCAAAAAACACTAGTCAAAGATCCTCTATATGTGACAATAGTATTCTTCTGCTTCAACGGACCTAATATAATAAACCTAGTCAAAGATCCTCTATATGTGACAATAGTACTCTTCTGCTTTAAAGGATCTGCTATAAAAACCCCCGTCAAAGATCCTCTATAATGTCAAAAAAGAGTGCTCTTCTGCTTTAAAAGACCTACTAAAAAAACACTAGTCAAAGATCCTCTATATGTGACAATAGTATTCTTCTGCTTTAAAGGACCTAATATAATAAATCCTAGTCAAAGATCCTCTATATGTGACAATAGTACTCTTCTGCTTTAAAGGACCTGCTATAAAAACCCAAGTCAAAGATCTTCTATAATGTCAAAAAAAGAGTGCTCTTCTGCTTTAAAAGACCTACTGAAAAAACACTAGTCAAAGATCATCTATATGTGACAATAGTATTCTTCTGCTTTAAAGGGCCTAATATAATAAACCCTAGTCCGGGTACTTCGGCTTCCTCCCACCTCCAAAGACATGCACCTGGGGATAGGTTGATTGGCAACACTAAATTGGCCCTAGTGTGTGAACGTGAGTGTGAATGTGTCTATCTGTGTTGGCCCTGCTATGAGGTGGCGACTTGTCCAGGGTGTATCTCGCCTTCCGCCCGTGTGCAGCTGAGATAGGCTCCAGCGACCCCAAAAGGGACCAGCGGTAGAAAATGGATATATGGATAGTCAAAGATCCTCTATACGTGACAAAGTACTCTTCTGCTTTAAAGGGCCTACTATAAAAACACTGGTCAAAGATTCTCTATTTGACAATAATGCTCTGGTGGTTTCAAGGGTTGACCGCAAATAACACCTGTATATGTCACAGGAGTGCCCTGAAAGGCTTACTAGTCAAAGATCCTCTATAATCTAAGGAGAGCTTTCATGGTTTTAAGGGACCGACTGCAAATAACGCAAGTCAAAGATCCTCTATTTAACAGGAATGCTCCTGGGATTTTAAGGATCCACTGCAATTAACGCCTGAGTAAATGAAACAGGGATGCTCTTCTGTTTTGAAGGACCTACTGAAAAAAATGCATATAAAAAAGATATTCTATTTAACAGGATCATTCCGCTACAAAAAAGCTAACTTTAAGACCAACATTTGGGCCAAACGTCACCTGTTAAATCTGAGGGCACCAAGTATTTCTTCTTATCCAGGTCAGGAGCTCGAGACCTCTGGGACCGCTCTACGATGATCTGTTCAAAATATATATATATATATGTATTTAAATATTTGATGAGTGTCACAAACACACAAAAGTTGCAGTTTGCCGTGGTGCCCACCGGTATCTTGTCAGGATGCTTGGCTCGGACTCGCTCTCCCTCTGCTCTCCTTACCTCCAGTGGTACTGAGCGCTGGTACTGACTCCCCATCTGAACACACACAACAACTTGTTTCTTGTGCGGACAAATGGGAAAAGATGACATCACCGACCGTAGCGTCATTGTGTTGAAAAATGTATTTGGAAGGTAGTAGGAAATATGCTTTTTATGTTATAGATTTGAAAATATTCGATTTATATTTAAAGGGGAACATTATCACCAGACCTATGTAAGCGTCAATATATACCTTGATGTTGCAGAAAAAAGACCATATATTTTTTTAACCAATTTCCGAACTCTAAATGGGTGAATTTTGGCGAATTAAACGCCTTTCTATTATTCGCTCTCGGAAGCAATCCACCATTTTCTCAAACACATTACAAACACCGAGTTAAATCAGCTCTGTTATTTTCCGTTTTTTCGACTGTTTTCCATACCTTGGAGACATCATGCCTCGTCGGTGTGTTGTCGGCAGAGGTGGGTAGAGTAGCCAGAAATTGTACTCAAGTAAGAGTACTGTTACTTTAGAGATTTATTACTCAAGTAAAAGTAAGGAGTAGTCACCCAAATATGAGTAACTGATGAGTAACATACACACTCATATCATATATATATATATATATATATATATATATATATATATATATATATATATATATATATATATATATATATATATATATATATACATACATATATATATATATACACTGTGTATATATATATATATATATATATATATATACATATATATATACATACATACATATACATTGATATATACAGTATATAATTTATATGTATTTATTTTTGCTGTTTTTGTTTACATGTTAAAGGTGTTTTAATGAATATACATGAATATACATGCATGTTTAACATATAGATTCCTTTCTTTCATGAAGACTAGAATATAAGTTGGTGTATTACCTGATTCTGATGACTTGCGTTGATTGTAATCAGACAGTTGTGATTATAACGTCCACATTTTCAAATGGAGGAGAAGAAAAGTTCCTCCTTTCTGTCTAATACCACATGAAAGTGGTGGGTTTTTGGCATCTTATTTGTCCAGCTTCCATATTCGTTTTTATACACTTAACAAGAAATATATTGGCGTCAAACTCCGTAGCCTGCTAACTTGTTTGCGCTGGCTTTCGGAGACTCTTGTTTTGAAAGCGCAGGCGTGATGGAGCGGCACTTTTATTGTGAAGACAGGAACGTCCTCATGTGCGGTCAGTCTTTAGGCTTTTGACGGGATGTACGTTTGAAATAAAAAAGTATCTTTTTTCCTTCACACTTTTGATTGATTGATTGGAACTTTTATTAGTAGATTGCACAGTACAGTACACATTCCGTACAATTGACCACTAAATGGTAACACCCCAATAAGTTTTTCAACTTGTTTAAGTCAGGTCATGTGACCACCTGGCTCTGTTTGATTGGTCCAACGTCACCAGTGACTGCATCTGATTGGTGGAACGAAGTGAAACGTCACCAGTAAGGCAGACACTTTGAAGGTCTGTCTGACAGACCAAAACAAACAAAGCGTGCATTAACAGATCGATAAAAATTAGTAGCGAGTAGCGAGCTGAATGTAGATAAAAGTAGCGGAGTAAAAGTACCGTTCCTTCTCTATAAATATACTTAAGTAAAAGTAAAAGTATGTTGCATTAAAACTACTCTTAGAAGTACAATTTATCCCAAAAGTTACTCAAGTAGATGTAACGGAGTAAATGTAGCGCGTTACTACCCACCTCTGGTTGTCGGAGGGTGTAACAACACGAACAGGGACGGATTCAAGTTGCACCAGTGGCCCAAAGATGCAAAAGTGGCAAGAAATTGGACGTTTGTTCCGCACACTTTACCGACGAAAGCTATGCTACGACAGAGATGGCAAGAATGTGTGGATATCCTGCGACACTCAAAGCGGATGCATTTCCAACGATAAAGTCAAAGAAATCTGCCGCCAGACCCCCAGGAAAATAGAGCGGATGAGGGTATGTCTACAGAATATATTAATTGATGAAAACTGGGCTGTCTGCACTCTCAAAGTGCATGTTGTTGCCAAATGTATTTCATATGCTGTAAACCTAGTTCATAGTTGTTAGTTTCCTTTAATGCCAAGCAAACACATACCAATCGTTGGTTAGAAGGCGATCGCCGAATTCGTCCTCGCTTTCTCCCGTGTCGCTGGCTGTCGTGTCGTTTTCGTCGGTTTCGCTTGCATACGGTTCAAACCGATATGGCTCAATAGCTTCAGTTTCTTCTTCAATTTCGTTTTCGCTACCTGCCTCCACACTACAACCATCCGTTTCAATACATGCGTAATCTGTTGAATCGCTTAAGCCGCTGAAATCCGAGTCTGAATCCGAGCTAATGTCGCTATACCTTGCTGTTCTATCCGCCATGTTTGTTTGTATCGGCATCACTATGTGACGTCACAGGAAAATGGACGGGTGTATATAACGATGGTTAAAATCAGGCACTTTGAAGCTTTTTTTAGGGATATTGCGTGATGGGTAAAATTTTGAAAAAAACTTCGAAAAATAAAATAAGCCACTGGGAACTGATTTTTAATGGTTTTAACCCTTCTGAAATTGTGATAATGTTCCCCTTTAATGATGCCTATTACGCGGGAATTCATTTATTGTGGTCATTTCCGGTGTTCTGTCGAAGTTGGCAGCTTCCTCGAAAAAAACAACCAGTTGCGTAACTCGATAATGGGGTCTGTTGAGTTACGCAGCCATGTAAAAAAATGCACCTTTAAGTTACGGAACGCCGATTTCACCGATAACGCTCCCACTGTAGAATTGCAATTATTATCCTAAATTATTATGCGTTTGCTAGGTTTACTTTGTCAGTTAGTTAGCAACATAAATACGTTTATAAACGCCGATTTATGAACTTTCTCATGCTGTATTTGTCTACCTGCTTACTGTGGGTTAATATACAATGTGAACTACCTCACGTTGTAATTGTCTACGATATTAATGAATGCACTGTAATTTAAAATGACTACTTATGGTATATGTCTACATGAGGAGTCTACACGAGGGAGCTGCAGTTTTCGATGGGTAATTTGTTATACGAATAGTTGAAATATCTGCTTTTGTGCGCATGCGCGAGCATGCTCATTGATTGATTGATTGAAACTTTTATTAGTAGATTGCACAGTACAGTACATATTCCGTACAATTGACCACTAAATGGTAACACCCGAATACGTTTTTCAACTTGTTTAAGTCGGAGTCCACGTTAATCAATTCATGGTAATCAGAAAGGTCAACCAACCAACGAGATTTCTCTACAGAATCTCCTCTCTGGTCAACAAAAGCACCTTGAAGATTCTAGCAGAAACCCTTTTCCGATTACGCTTGCACCTCCTGGTACCCTAGCACCTCCAAAACCCTCAAATCTAGTCTCCAAACATCCCAGAAAAGCTAGTCAGGTTACTTTTAGACCTCCACCCCAGATCACACCTCACTCCAACTCACTTCTCCAAAGTGGGCTGGCTCAGGGTGGAGGACAGTAAAACAACTTGCACTGAGCCTAGTCTATAAAATCCGCTACACCTCCCTGATACCGAAGTACATGTCAAACTACTTCCTTAACGTGACCGCCATAACCACAACACCAGGGGGAGCTCCACAAACCACGTTAAACCCAGATTCCGATCTAACAAAGGTCTAAACTCATTCTCCTTCTATGCCACATCAATATGGAATGCACTCCCAACAGGTGTAAAAGAAAGTGCATCTCTATCCTCCTTCAAAACCACACTAAAACAACACCTCCAGGCAACTTCAACCCTTGACTAACACCCTCCCCCCACCACATCCCACCTCCCTGGATTGTAAATAACCAAATGTAAATAATCAAATGTATTTCTAATGTATATACTTGTTCTTATGCTATCTGAACTCACTTTGTTCTCTGCTCGCTGCACATATCCTACCAAGTCAGAACTACACTGTTTCAATGCCCATTTCTCTGATGATCCAATTGTTGATGACTGAAGTGCTGATATCAACCAAACCCTCCTCATCCCACCCCCCGGATTGTAAATAATGTAAATAATTCAATGTATATACTCTGATGATGATGATGATGATGGTCTAGCTCCTTCCTATCTTGCCGATTGTATTGTACCATATGTCCCGGCAAGAAATCTGCGTTCAAAGAACTCTGGCTTATTAGTGATTCCCAGAGCCCAAAAAAAGTCTGCGGGCTATAGAGTGTTTTCTATTCGGGCTCCAGTACTATGGAATGCCCTCCCGGTAACAGTTAGAGATGCTACCTCAGTAGAAGCATTTAAGTCCCATCTTAAAACTCATTTGTATACTCTAGCCTTTAAATAGCCCCCCTTTTTTAGACCAGTTGATCTGCCGTTTCTTTTCTTTTCTCCTCTGCTCCCCCTATCCCTTGTGGAGGGGGAGACACAGGTCCGGTGGCCATGGATGAAGTGCTGGCTGTCCAGAGTCAGGACCCGGGGTGGACCGCTCGCCTGTGTATCAGTTGGGAAAATCTCTGCGCTGCTGACCCGTCTCCGCTGGGGATGGTTTCCTGCTGGCCCCACTATGGACTGAACTCTTACTATTATGTTGGATCCACTATGGACTGGACTCTCACAATATTATGTTAGACCCACTCGACATCCATTGCATTCGGTCTCCCCTAGAGGGGGGGGGGGGTTACCCACATATGCGGTCCTCTCCAAGGTTTCTCATAGCCTTTTGAGACACTTGTGATTTAGGGCTATATAAATAAACATTGATTGATTGATTGATTGTGTGATGACTGTACTATGATGATAGTATATATTTGTACCATTAATTGATTACGTGGACCCCGACTTAACAAGTTGAAAAACTTATTCGGGTGTTACCATTTAGTGGTCAATTGTACGGAATATGTACTGTACTGTGCAATCTACTAATAAAAGTTTCAATTTATCAAAAAAAATGGTATTACCGATGGGTTGCCGAAATCGATAGAATACCCGGACCAATTAACAGCGATAAATTTTGTTTTTAGTATATTTAATGTAAAAAACGTATCAAAGTGGTCCCCACATTCTTTCATTTTTCATTATGTACACCGCTGACTACCGCGTAAACATGTTTTCCATATTATGACAGCTCACCCGGAAGTGATGAAACACCAAGACGATTGCATTGATTTCAAAACAAAAGCATTAACGGATGTTAAGCAAAACAAATATTTCTAAGATTTAAACTAATTATGCATACATATAACATCTAATGTACCTTGATACTTCCAAATGTGAGAGACCATTAAACAGTAACATCGCCTAAGAATTCTTATTTCAAGGCAAAAGACGCCGTTATCATTTTGTGTTAGCTAAGCTAGCAGTGGGCGGGGTTAAAGGGGCAGTAAACAACAACCACAATATAAACCTAGAACCGCTCAATTGTTTTTAAACTGTATTTCTCTCACATTCACTGCGTTTTGTCACGTTTGTGCGTCGAAACGGAAGGAAAACACGATGATTATCAGACAATAACAAGGCCACGTCTCTTGACACAACAACAACAATCGTTCAGACTGCTAACCAGCTAGCTGTGTTTTTTTTTGACAAGTCATAAAAATCGCCATAAACAACCCTTATAAAGTAGCAATTGTTACGCTTATTTACTCGGGGTACCCACATTGTGCAAAGTCAGTGCAGGGACGTCAAACTAGTAAACCCTAATGTCTAAATGTGCTGCAACGAAGTTTACGTACCTTTTGAAGACAATAAAAAGACGTTCGACTGAATTACCCAGCAAAAAGCCTTCACTTCTCCCTAGTGTTCGCAAACCCCTAAAAAAAAACTATTATTCAAAACAGAAAATACGGTTTTAGTGTTTACTTCAGACGCCACCAGTAAAGATGTCGACGACGTTCCTCAACAAAAACAACACGTACAGCCCCGCCCACAAATCATTCTGACCAATCACAGACGGCTACAGTTGAACCATGACGCTGTTTTACTGGTCCATTACATCGAGTCATGGGAATACCCACCAATCAGCGCTTTCGTCTGGCCTAGGAGAAACGCCCACACGGGGTTACGTGCTCTGCGTGTGTGACGTAAGAATGTGCTCAACGTGACAGAACCTGCGGAAGAAATTCCAATCCAGACAGTTGTGTGCAGGTACATCAAGTACTGAAATGTGAAAACATGGAGTTTAATGGACCTTTGCAGTAAAAAAAATAACTATTTTATCATAAGTAATCCTATGTTTATTGTTTTTCACATTGCTTTTTAAATGCAGATCCTTAGACTTAGACTTAGACAAACTTTAATGATCCACGAGGGAAATTCTTCCACACAGTAGCTCAGTTACAAAGGATGGAAAGTGTAAGGATGGAAAGGATAATGCAGATATAAAGTAGACTAAAATTTTGCTGTAGTAGCAATATAAAATATAACATATGTAATATTTACATATTATATACACAGTATACTGATATATTATATTTTTATGTAGAATATACAATATATAACAATTACCAAGTACAATATTACAGTATATGTAACAGCTGCAGCATAAAATAGAGAGTAGATCCTGTAACGCAGTGATTTTCAACCACTGTGCCGCGGCACACTAGTGTGCCGTGATATATTGCCTGGTGTGCCGTGGGAAATTATGCAACTTCACCTAAGTGGTCCAAAAAATATTTTTTTGCAAATCAATAATCATAATAATGTGCCGTTGTCTAGTGCCTGTGCTGTGTAGAGCTTGGCAGGGTAACCATGTAATACTCCATATCAGTAGGTGGCAGCAGGTAGTTCATTGCTTTGTAGAAGTCGGAACGCGTCGAGGATGGTTTGTCGTGATCCCAATAGGCAGAGCACAGCGGGAGACAGCGTGCAGGTAAAAAGGTATGTAACGCTTAAACCAAAAATCAACAAAAGGCAAGTCCCGCTAGGAAAAGGCACTGAAGCAAAAGTAAAACTGAACTGGCTACAAAGTCAACAAAAACGGAATGCTGGACGACAGCAAAAACTTACAGCGTGTGGAGCAAAGACGACGGCGTCCACAAAGCACATCCCGTACATGACATGACAATCAACAATGTCCCCTCAAAGAAGGATAGCGTACGCACAACTCAAATAGTCTTGATTGCGAAAACAAAGCAGGGGCGGGCAATAGCGCTCAAAGGAAGGCGTGAAGCTGCTACAGGAGAACACCAACAAAACAGGAAGAGTCACCAAAATAACAGCGCAAGACAGGAACTAAAACACTACACACAGGAAACAACAACAAACTCAAAATAAAGCACAACAACCTGGTGGAGTTGAATTTTTTAACCTTTTCTGCTGGTGGTGTGCCTCCGTATTTTTTTTTATGAAAAAAATGTGCCTTGGCTCAAAAAAGGTTGAAAAACACTGCTGTAACGCATCCCATAATAGTCACAGGAAGAAGAAAAAAAAAAAACCTTCAGTGTGATGCAGTGTGTAAATGTGCTGAATTTATTGGAACATATTTACTGTGTAACCTAAAACATTCTCTACACAGTCGGGTCTACTGCACGCACAGGGCTCATGACGCAGTAAAATATGCATATTTAGCTCATATTTTCCATTCGAGTCAATATACAAATATTATTATGCATTTCTCCAAAGCCAGCATTGATTGTCCTTTTTCTGCACGGCCTAATCACAGGAGACGCCGACTCTCCACTTCGTCCAACTGGAGCTGTGAAGATGCCCAGGAAGTCCTTTCATTTCAACCTGGATGTCTGTGTGTGGCTTTTGTTCAGTCCCACTCATACTGCGGCCGTGGCCGTGGTGAGTTTGAGGGCGTCAGATAGATTGCGCTGTCGGACCCTGAAGTTGTTAATTAACTCCAAATGCAACTCCGGCACCCATCCGCGATGTCGGTCGGACAGCCTGGTGCCCTCTACCCAATCTGTGAGAGCACAAACCAATGATAAGCACAGCTTAAACTTATCCAAAGGGTGAGTCATTCATAATTAAGTTTGGAGATGTTCTCACGGTCGCTGCTTTGTTGGTGCACCAGGATGATGTCAGCTTTTTCTAAAGACAACTCATCAGGCTGCTGAGCGACGAAAGCTCTGATACATTGCATCTGTGGGAAATCTGTAATGAAAGATCAGTTTAAATATAAAGACCTGCATGACATTAGTCATAATTCCTTCTTTTTTTATATATACAGGTAAAAGCCAGTAAATTAGAATATTTTGAAAAACTTGATTTATTTCAGTAATTGCATTCAAAAGGTGTAACTTGTACATTATATTTATTCATTGCACACAGACTGATGCATTCAAATGTTTATTTCATTTAATTTTGATGATTTGAAGTGGCAACAAATGAAAATCCAAAATTCCGTGTGTCACAAAATTAGAATATTACTTAAGGCTAATACAAAAAAGGGATTTTTAGAAATGTTGGCCAACTGAAAAGTATGAAAATGAAAAATATGAGCATGTACAATACTCAATACTTGGTTGGAGCTCCTTTTGCCTCAATTACTGCGTTAATGCGGCGTGGCATGGAGTCGATGAGTTTCTGGCACTGCTCAGGTGTTATGAGAGCCCAGGTTGCTCTGATAGTGGCCTTCAACTCTTCTGCGTTTTTGGGTCTGGCATTCTGCATCTTCCTTTTCACAATACCCCACAGATTTTCTATGGGGCTAAGGTCAGGGGAGTTGGCGGGCCAATTTAGAACAGAAATACCATGGTCCGTAAACCAGGCACGGGTAGATTTTGCGCTGTGTGCAGGCGCCAAGTCCTGTTGGAACTTGAAATCTCCATCTCCATAGAGCAGGTCAGCAGCAGGAAGCATGAAGTGCTCTAAAACTTGCTGGTAGACGGCTGCGTTGACCCTGGATCTCAGGAAACAGAGTGGACCGACACCAGCAGATGACATGGCACCCCAAACCATCACTGATGGTGGAAACTTTACACTAGACTTCAGGCAACGTGGATCCTGTGCCTCTCCTGTCTTCCTCCAGACTCTGGGACCTCGATTTCCAAAGGAAATGCAAAATTTGCTTTCGTCAGAAAACATGACTTTGGACCACTCAGCAGTAGTCCAGCTGGTGTCGGTCCACTCTGTTTCCTGAGATCCAGGGTCAACGCAGCCGTCTACCAGCAAGTTTTAGAGCACTTCATGCTTCCTGCTGCTGACCTGCTCTATGGAGATGGAGATTTCAAGTTCCAACAGGACTTGGCGCCTGCACACAGCGCAAAATCTACCCGTGCCTGGTTTACGGACCATGGTATTTCTGTTCTAAATTGGCCCGCCAACTCCCCTGACCTTAGCCCCATAGAAAATCTGTGGGGTATTGTGAAAAGGAAGATGCAGAATGCCAGACCCAAAAACGCAGAAGAGTTGAAGGCCACTATCAGAGCAACCTGGGCTCTCATAACACCTGAGCAGTGCCAGAAACTCATCGACTCCATGCCACGCCGCATTAACGCAGTAATTGAGGCAAAAGGAGCTCCAACCAAGTATTGAGTATTGTACATGCTCATATTTTTCATTTTCATACTTTTCAGTTGGCCAACATTTCTAAAAATCCCTTTTTTGTATTAGCCTTACACAATATTCTAATTTTGTGACACACGGAATTTTGGATTTTCATTTGTTGCCACTTCAAATCATCAAAATTAAATGAAATAAACATTTGAATGCATCAGTCTGTGTGCAATGAATAAATATAATGTACAAGTTACACCTTTTGAATGCAATTACTGAAATAAATCAAGTTTTTCAAAATATTCTAATTTACTGGCTTTTACCTGTATATTAGATGTGTTGCATTCCAGGACTTTAAGGCATAAAGTGACTAACTGTTGGCAGGAAATCACACGTGTATTTGTTCTGGTGTATGTCATCAAGCTGGCACGCTAACTGTTATTAGTCACTTTCCTCGGATCCAAAGCCATTTCCAAGACACAGGAAATGGTTTTGGATCCGAGGAAAGTGACTGACCATGAGCCAGTGGTCATCAAAAATCAGGAAATCACCCAGGTATCCTCATATAAATATTTAGGGGTTCATATTGATAATCTTCTCTGCTGGAAGACACATATTGACAAACTGTGCAATAGACTGCAACAGAGGCTATATTTTTTGCGAAGATTAAGATTGTACGGCGTAAGCAGCCACATCATGATGATTTTCTACCGTGTCATTGTAGAGAGCATCATTAGATACGGGATCACCTCATGGTTTGGCAACCTAACCGTTAAGCTAAAAAGCAAACTGGCCGGCATGCATAAAACGGCAATGAAAATCGTAGGGAGGAAAGAATATGAGCCTATACAGAGCATCTATGAGCAGGCAGCTAGGAAAAAAGCTAAGAAAATTATTTCCAACTCACAACACCCACTCTTTCCTGAATATGGAACCCTGCCATCAGGGAGAAGACTCCGGGTCCCACTATGCAAATCTAACCGCCTTAAATTATCATTTGTCCCAGCCTCCATTAAGCTGACCAACAATGTGCAATAGAATTTTAATACATAGGTTAGCACTTTTTTAGCACATAGCACTTTAGAACTAAGCACTTTAGCACACAGCACTTTATCCATGAGCTCTAGTGCAATGCACATTGGTACTTTATCTTTATCTCCATACTGTAGATTTTATGCCTACATCAAAGTGCCACCTATGTCTATCAAGCTCCATGTTCTGATGTTTAAATGTTAGTTGTATGGTTGTGGTTGTGTCTGTGCTTGTGTTTTTGTTCTGTTGTTTTTGGGTATGTTAAGAAAGCAATGATGCACTGTGCCCAAGACAAATTTCCCCGCGGGGACAATAAAGTTGAACCTTGACCTTGACCTTGACCTTGGAGCAACTACACGTGTTATGAGGCGACTGTTGATGAGCAGAGTTCATCCAAACGTGACAGCATTTGCAACACCCGAGATACAATAACTGTCATTTACGAAGTCAACTACAAATGTATGTAAGTAAGTCCGGGAAAAAACTGAATACCGGTAGGTTTTGTAAGATTTGATGAGGTCACACTTTGGAGCGTCCACCATAGTCCACAATAATGTGTAATAGGGTTGTACGGTATACCGGTACTAGTATAGTATCGCGGTACTAATGAATAAAAAACGGTACTATACTGTTTGAAAAGTACCGGTTCCCGCGTTGTGACATTGCTGGTTTTACGAGCAGAGGAGCATGTTCGGCAGCGCACACACACAGAGTACTTACAAGCAGACACAGTGTGTAGACAGTAGAGATGCGCGGATAGGCAATTATTTCATCCGCAACCGCATTAGAAAGTCGTCAACCATCCGCCATCCACCCGAGCTAACATTTGATCAGAACCGCACCCGCCCGTTGTTATATATCTAATATAGACGATGCAAGGCATTAGTGAGGTTATAAAGCTTTTGCCTGTTAAAGAAAGGAGACTGATCCAATGCAGCACAGACATTCGCGTGCCACGCTGTCACGGCCCAGACGCACACCAGTGCGCAATCATATGGGAGCCGCGCTGAGCGCACCTCCAAGCGCGTCTCGCTGCCGGCGACGGCCGGGTATGGGCCCGACGCTCCAGCGCCATCCATTTTCAGGGCTAGTTGATTCGGCAGGTGGGTTGTTACACACTCCTTAGCGGGTTCCAACTTCCATGGCCACCGTCCTGCTGTCTATATCAACCAGGGTGAGCCCCACCCCTTTAGTGAGCGCACTGCGCGCGGAGTGACCCCTGTTACGCGCCCCCGGCAACAGGGGTGGCGGGCAGGTAAGCTGCGCGGGCGGAGCGCGCGGAGTGACCCCTGTTACGAGCCCCCGGCCACGGGGGTGGCGGGCAGGTAAGCTGCTTACCTGCTGCGCGTGACGCCGGCCGCGGCGAAGGCGGACGAGGCGGGGTGTCGGTGCGGTGGGCGCGGTGGTGACCCTGGACGTGCGTCGGGCCCTTCTCGCGGATCGCCTCAGCTACGGCTCCCGGTGGGGCCCTCTCGAGGGAAGGGGCCTCGGTCCCGGACCCCGGCGAGGCGTCCCTTCTCCGCTCCGTAAAAGTGTCCATCTCTTTTTCTTTTTTTTCTTCTGTTGTGGCATATGCAGCAGGTGCCTGCTCGTTTTTCGTATGTGGGTAACAACATTTAACTATGTATATATATTTCCCAATTGGTTTAACTGCCACCCGCCTGAATCTATTTAAAATCGAATTTATTTTTTTTTCAACCGCCCGACCCGACCCGCGGATAAAATCTAATTTTTTTTAATTTCATCCGCCCGATACGCGGATAATCCGCGGACTCCGCGGTTGTGCCCGCAAACCGCGCATCTCTAGTAGACAGAAAAGGGAGAATGGACGCATTTTGGCGGTAGAGTGGCCGTGCCAGTAATCGGAGGGTTGCTGGTTACTGGGGTTCAATCCCCACCTTCTACCATCCGAGTCACGTCCGTTGTGTCCTTGGGCAAGACACTTCACCCCTTGCTCCTGATGGCTGCTGGTTAGCGCCTTGCATGGCAGCTCCCGCCATCAGTGTGTGAATGTGTGTGTGAATGGGTGAATGTGGAAATACTGTCAAAGCGCTTTGAGTACCTTGAAGGTAGAAAAGCGCTATACAAGTATAACCCATTTATCATTATCATTTATAAATGTATGATTGTTCAGTTCAGTTTCAGTTTATTCGGAACATGCATACGATACAATGTAATGCATCACATATTTCCAGTTGTTTCATTACAGCACGTCCAAAAAAAGAGTTACCGTATTTAATCCGACCCCTTTTCATACCATAGCCATTTTATCCCATTTCATTGTTCTCTGTAACAGAACAGTGAATAAATAAATAATATACCATAGTAAGTAAACAAATATTAAATACATAAAAAGAGTTCAAGATGTTCTTCTGTGTACTTTGTGAACACTTGTAGTTTGAACAGTCTCTTAAACTGAATCATATTGGTGCTTTGTTGGATTTCTTTGGTTAATCCATTCCATAATTTAATTCCACATGCTAAAGGTTTTAAGTGTTGTACGGGCATAGAAATGTTTTCTATTAGATTTTCCTCCTAAGTTGTATTTCTCCTCTTTTGTTGAGAAGAATTGTTGTACATTCTTGTATAGCAGGTTATAGTTTGCTTTGTACCGTATTTTCCACACTATTAGCCGCACCTAAAAACCACAAATTTACTCAAAAGCTGACAGTGCGGCTTTTAACCCGGTGCGCTTTATATATGGATTAATATTACGATTCATTTTCATAAAGTTTCGATCTCGCAACTTCGGTAAACAGCCGCCATCTTTTTTGCCGGTAGAACAGGAAGCGCTTCTTCTTCTACGCAAGCAACCGCCAAGGTAAGCACCCGCCCCCATAGAACAGGAAGCGCTTCTTCTTCTACTGTAAGCAACCACCCGCCCGCGTAGAAGAAGAAAAAGCGCGCGGATATACCGTACGTTTCATTTCCTTTGTGTGTTTACATCTGTAAAGACCACAAAATGGCTCCTACTAAGCGTCAGGGATCCGGTTCATGAAAAGACGCAATCTCTCCATCCGCACACGGATTACTATTTCACAGCAACTGATATTCCTGTGAACCGCACTGTGGATACAACGGGAGCACGTACGGTGAATATTCGCACCACAGGGAATGAGAAGTCATCCTTCACTGTGGTTCTAGCTTGCCATGCTAATGGCCAGAAACTTCCACCCATGGTGATATTCAAAAGGAAGACCTTGCCAAAAGAGACCTTTCCAGCCGGCGTCATCATAAAAGCTAACTCGAAGGGATGGATGAAGAAAAGATGAGCGAGTGGTTAAGGTAAGTTTAAGTTTACGCGAAGAGGCCGGTGGCTTTTTTCACGCAGCTCTGTCCATGTTGATATACGTATGTTTGTGATTGCACATTTGCGTACATTTTGGGAGTGAACAGAGTTGTTAGAACGCTGGTTTTTAATATATTATTAAAGTTTGACTGACCTATCTGACTGTTTTTTTGACATTCCTTTAGCGCAGTTAGATGCGGCTTACAACACGGGGCGGCTTATAGGTGGACAAAGTTTTGAAATATGCCGTTCATTGAAGGCGCGGCTTTTAACCCAGGGCGCCTTATGGTGCGGAAAATACGGTACATCAATTTAGCTGTTTGCAAATTCACCAAATTGTTGAATTTCAATATTTTTGATTCAATAAATATAGTGTTTGTATGTTCTCTATATCCAACATTATGTATTATTCTAATTGATCTTTTTTGTAACACGGTTAGTGAATGAAGCGCACATTTGTAGTTGTTTCCCCAAATTTCTACACAGTAACTCAGATATGGTAACACTGTCTTTTGGGGTATGCGGGTCACGTCTGCCCACTTTTTATGTCAGATAGAAGGTTCCTCCTCGGACGTACTGCAAGTGAAAAAGGGGTGTCCCTCAAGGTTCTGTGTTGGGCCCCTTATTATTCACTATTTACATAAATAATCTTGGACAGAATATTCCGAACTCAACTTTCCATTTCTATGCTGATGATACCGTCATATACTGCACAGCACCCACTCTTGCTGAGGCTTTTAAATATCTACAACATGCATTTGACAGAGTACAAGAACAACTTTGCTATCTTCAACTGGTTTTAAATGCAGAGAAAACAAAGTGTATGCTCTTTACCACATTAAAAACTGTAAGATCATCATTGTGTGAGAACATTTTAACAAGAAATGGGCAACAAATGTTAGTATCTGCTTTTAAATATTTAGGATTTTTAATTGATGACCACTTGAGTTTTAAGGAGCACATTCAGCATGTTGTAAAAAAAACTGAAACTTTTACTGGGATTTTATTATAGAAACAAGTCTTGCTTTTCTTTTACTGTGAAACAGAAATTGGTGGAAACAACCTTTTTACCTGTTATTGACTATGGAGATGTGTTGTACATGAATGCTACTGCTGGTTGTCTCCACAAGCTGGATAGTGTGTACCACGGAGCACTGAGATTCATCACCAACTGCGCTCTCCTTACTCACCATTGTGTGTTATACTCAATGGTTAACTGGACATCTTTATGTGCTCGACGCCTCAATCATTGGTATGTTCTCATCTACAAAACCATTCTGGGTATCACTCCATCTTATCTGTCTTGTCTTTTAACAAAGAAACAAGGAAGTCACAACCTTCGTTCAATGCATGTTCTGCAATTTGTCGTCCCCAAAGTAAGAACTGAACTGGGCAAGAAAGCATTTAGGTTTTCAGCACCGAAGGCTTGGAATAACCTACAATCGAACATTAAACTTCAAACCCTAGTTACGTTGAGTGAGTTTAAAGCTTCTGTGAAAGGACTGCAGTCTACCTTGTCTGTATGCACATGTGTCATGTGAGCAAGTTTTAATGTTGTAAATGCGATGTTTTATGTGTTTGTTTACTGTTTTTAATGTAACCTTGCTGCTGCCCTCTTGGCCAGGTCTCCCTTGGAAAAGAGATCTTTGATCTCAATGGGATTTTACCTGGTTAAATAAAGGCTAATAATAATAATAATAATATGACACTGTGGTAGCTTCTGTGGCACTCTATGCCGTTGTTTGCTGGGGGGTGGGCAGCACGGTCAGAGTCAGGAACAGACTTAATAAACTGATTAAAACAGCTGACTCGTCCGTTACCCCATACGCTCAGAGCGTATGGGGTAACGGACTGTCTTATTGTGGCAGTTCGTTCCCTGTATAATCAGTGTCAGAGTTTGGTCCGCATTGCCGGCAGTAAGTCGGACACGTTTCCAGTGAGGGTTGGACTCCGCCAATGCTGCCCTTTGTCACCGATTCTGTTCATAACCTTTATGAACAGAATTTCTAGGCGCAGTCAGGGCGTTGAGGGGATCTGGTTTGGTGGCTGCAGGATTAGGTCACTGCTATTTGCAGATGATGTGGTCCTGATGGCTTCCTCCTGCCAAGATCTTCAGCTCTCACTGGATCGGTTCGCAGCCGAGTGTGAAGCGACTGGGATGGGAATCAGCACCTCCAAGTCCGAGTCCATGGTTCTCTCCCGGAAAAGGGTGGAGTGCCATCTCCGGGTTGGGGAGGAGATCTTGCCCCAAGTGGAGGAGTTCAAGTACCTCGGAGTCTTGTTCACGAGTGGGGGAAGAGTGGATCGTGAGATCGACAGGCGGATCGGTGCGGCGTCTTCAGTAATGCGGACGCTGTATCGATCCGTTGTGGTGAAGAAGGAGCTGAGCCGGAAGGCAAAGCTCTCGATTTACCGGTCGATCTACGTTCCCATCCTCACCTATGGTCATGAGCTTTGGGTCATGACCGAAAGGACAAGACCACGGGTACAAGCGGCCGAAATGAGTTTCCTCCGCCGAGTGGCGGGGCTCTCCCTTAGAGATAGGGTGAGAAGCTCTGTCATTCGGGGGGAGATCAAAGTAAAGCCGCTGCTCCTCCACATCGAGAGGAGCCAGATGAGGTGGTTCGGGCATCTGGTCAGGATGCCACCCGAACGCCTCCCTAGGAAGGTGTTTCGGGCACGTCCGACCGGTAGGAGGCCACGGGGAAGACCCAGGACACGCTGGGAAGACTATCTCTCCCGGCTGGCCTGGGAACGCCTCGGGATCCCCCGGGAGGAGCTGGACGAAGTGGCTGGGGAGAGGGAAGTCTGGGCTTCCCTGCTTAAGCTGCTGCCCCCGCGACCCGACCTCGGATAAGCGGAAGAAGATGGATGGATGGATGGATGGATGGATAAAACAGCTGACTCCGTCCTAGGCTGCCCACTAGATATAAATATACCAGAACGTGACACTAGTGTAACAGGTTCAATTATGTCTTGTGAATATAATGTATGTTTTAATGTTTTATTATTGTTACAATTACAGAAAATATGTAAGTCACATGAAAATACCTGACGTTTGTTTGATGTTTTGTCAGTATGTGGAACCATTGTCTGGCCTTGTCCCACTTATTGCAATAATTGTTGTGACACCCGCCTCTTCATATGTGTCGGACACGCTTTTCTACTTTCGTTTTGTCCACGATATCTACATGAGAGGTAGGCGTCCGTGCGATGACAGAAACGTGTATTTACTGTCTCATTAAGAAATTTATTTCACAATTATTTCCTGTTCTGTATTGTTTTATTCCTTGCATTTGTGTAGGGAAGACCTGGGCAAATTAAGGCCCGGGGGCCGCATGCGGCCCGTTAAGCTTTTCAATCTAGCCTGCCGGACATTCCCAAATAATTGTTTTAGATCTTTAAGATGAAACTGTAGCTGCCATTATGATGTGCAGTGATGTTTTCAAATGACCGTAAGTCTTGAACTATACAAAGTATTTCAATGGTTGGAATCTGCGCTTTTGCATGATGTTCTAGTTACTATGGTAGTCTAATTAGTTACTATGGTAATCTAATTAGTTACTATGGTAATCTAAGTCACAGCAGCTCAGACGAGGCACTAAGCAGTGTGGGTGGGGAGCATTTCCACAGACTGTTTCCAGAGCGAGCCTGAAATGCGGGTGTCAGTGACAGACGCAGAAGGAGATTTTTACAACAAAGTTCTAAAGCTTAGTTATGTATCAGATATATCAGATTGTATGTGTTTTTTAGTTTTTTTACCCTTCGCGTTCATATTTCGCTGTGTTTGTTGCATTTTTTTTGCACGTTCATATGTTGTCAATATTCAGTGTTTTATCCTTCATAGTTAAATCTCACATTCTGTGTTTTCATGTACATTCTGGGCAGGGGCGCAGAAAAGGGGGGGGTAAAGGAGACGGATTCTAGGGGCCCATGATGGAGGGGGGCCCAGAGAGGCCCCTAATGATGATGAAATTATAATACAGAAAAAAATAATGACACTGTGTTGGGGGCCTTGTAAAGATTCTTTTCATGGGGCCCAAAATCCCTAGCGGTGCCCCTGATTCTGGGTGTCTCATTCAGTAAAAAAAAAAATGTAATTCCATTCCGTTTTTTAAGGCAGTCTGTCATGATGTTTTTAGTTTTCAATCAGACATTGTTGTGAGGTTTTGTACTAGTGTTCCTGAAAATCAGATATACTGGCCCCCAGACACGTTTTTCTCAAAATTTGGCCCCTCGAGTCAAAATAATTGCCCAGGCCTGGTGAAGGGACTCAACATTTGGCAAAAAATATTGACTACACCAGGGATGTGGAACTGGTTTTCATTGAGGGCCACATGGCAGTTATGGCTGCCATCAGAGGGCCGCTTGTAACAGCGAATAATGTATGAATTTGCCTCTGGATTTAATTATTAATTATATAAATTGTTTTAAGTAGACTGACAATTTTACAGTAAAAACTTTACATTTACAAAATTTTACTGTAAAATCTAGTGGGTTTTTTGGGGGTTTTTTTTACAACATTTTACGGTAAATGGAAGAACAGTACCGCTGTTTTTTGAGGGGGGTTTTACAGAAAAAGCTGGCAGCTTAGTTGCCAGAATTTCTGTAATAAATTGACATTGATTTTTACCACATTATATTGTTAATGGAAAAACAGTGCAAGTTCTTTTTTTATTCTGCCAACATAGCTGCCAGTTTTTCCACTGGAAAAACAAATGTACCGTCTTTCCATTTACAGTAATGCATCGTTAAAAACAACAACCATAGATTTTAAAGTCAAAAACTGGCTGCTCAGTCAACAGAATTTTAACGCAAAAAACAGTAGTAGTTTTTTTCAATTTACAGTAATATGCTGTAAGGAATAAGGTCAAATGTATTGTCATTTTTATGAATTTGATGGGTAGTTGAAAGTAAAGTTAAGTATTTTTTTTAGAGATGTCCAATAATATCGGACTGCCGATATTATTGGCCGATAAATGCTTTAAAATGTAATATTGGATATTATCGGTATTGGTTTCAAAAAGTAAATTTTATAACTCTTCAAAACGTCGCTGTGTACACGGACGTAGGGAGAAGTACAGAGCGCCAATAAACCTCAAAGGCACTGCCTTTGCGTGCCGGTCCAATCACATAATATCTACAGCTTTTCACACACACAAGTGGATGCAAGACATACTTGGTCAACAGCAATACAGGTCAAACTGAGGGTGGCCGTATAAACAACTTTAACACTGTTACAAATATGCGCCACACTGTGAACCCACACCAAACAAGAATGACAAACACATTTCGGGAGAACATCCGCACCGTAACACAACATAAACACAACAGAACAAATACCCAGAACCCGTTGCAGCACTAACTCTTCCGAGACGCTACAATATACACCCCCCGATCTCCCCGCCCCCCCACCTCAAACTCCTCATGCTCTCCTATCATGTCCCAAATTCCAAGCTGTTGTTTTGAGGCATGTTAAAAAAAATAATGCACTTTGTGACTTCAATAATAAATATGGCAGTGCCATGTTGGCATTTTTTTTCCATAACTTGAGTTGATTTATTTTGGAAAACCTTGTTACATTGTTTAATGCATCCAGCGGGGCATCACAACAAAATTAGGCATAATAATGTGTTAATTCCACGACTGTATATATCGGTATCGGTTGATATCGGAATCGGTAATTAAGACTTGGACAATATCGGAATATCGGATCCATCCATCCATCCATCTTCTTCCGCTTATCCGAGGTCGGGTCGCGGGTGCAGCAGCCTAAGCAGGGAAGCCCAGACGTCCCTCTCCCCAGCCACTTCGTCCAGCTCCTCCCGGGGGATCCCGAGGCGTTCCCAGGCCAGCCGGGAGACATAGTCTTCCCAACGTGTCCTGGGTCTTCCCCGTGGCCTCCTACCGGTCGGACGTGCCCTAAACACCTCCCGAGGGAGGCGATCGGGTGGCATCCTGACCAGATGCCCGAACCACCTCATCTGGCTCCTCTCGATGTGGAGGAGCAGCGGCTTTACTTTGAGCTCCCCCCGGATGACAGAGCTTCTCACCCTATCTCTAAGGGAGAGCCCTGCCACCCGGCGGAGGAAACTCATTTCGGCCGCTTGTACCCGTGATCTTGTCCTTTCGGTCATAACCCAAAGCTCATGACCATAGGTGAGGATGGGAACGTAGATCGACCGGTAAATTGAGAGCTTTGCCTTCCGGCTCAGCTCCTTCTTCACCACAACGGATCGATACAGCGTCCGCATTACTGAAGACGCCGCACCGATCCACCTGTCGATCTCACGGAATATCGGATATCGGCAAAAAAGCCATTATTGGACATCTCTAGTATTTTTATTTAGACAAAACCAAGTTTGGAAAGTATGATAGTAGTATACTGTAATATTTGTTACAATATTGGATATTCAAGTTTAAAAAGGCATGCAATTTTAAGCGGTTAAATTTTTTTTTCTGTCAAAAAAATCAATTACATTTAGTGCGAAAATATTAAGTACTTTTTTTACACATATCATTTCCAGGTGTTTGCGGGCCAGATCTGGCCCCCGGGCCTTGAATTTGACACCTGTGGACTACACTATTTGTATTTCCTGTATATCGTCAGATGCATTTCCACGAGTAAAGTGCAGTTGAGAAGCAACCTTGGTGTCGGTCGTGTTTATTAAGAAACTCTACACACGATGCAGAGAAAAACCACACCGGTTACACTTGGTGCCGTGACCCGGATGAGAAGAAGGTGTCGGCGGGTGAGTGTAACGGGCCAAAAGTAAACCTCACTCCCCTTTTAGTCCAGTGGTCAGCACACATTCGACTCTCAATACAAATGATCAGGGATCGAGTTCCCGTGCGGAATGGGGTAAAAAGGCATCGAACCAGCTGGGTTAAACTTGATCACGTCAATAATTGAGAAAGGAGTTAATGATCAATAAAAGAGAATTGGTGTCACTTGCACCAGGAAGCATGCGTCACCTTGTGCAGAAGAAAAATCTATCTCAGGATGAGGTCGGGAAAGGGCGGATATCCAACGTAGCTTATCACTCCTAAAGGGGGAAAAAAAGGTAGACATCTTCTGGTGGCCATTTTTTTGGTTGTTGTTAAAAGAAGCAAGGCGATGCTGTGTCTTACTGTGTGTCGGTCCTCAGCAGCAACGACTTGTTCAACATGTGCAGCCGGAACAGGTTCTTCTGCAGGGAATGAAGTTTGACGCGGCAATTCTCTGCACGCAGCTCTGCCACGGGGGCGTGGTCTATCACCGTGAACTTGCCCCCTCTTGGGAGAAGCACAATCGAGACGAAATGAGGAGGCGGCCGGAAGTGAAATGATAAGACTGACAGGATATGACGGGATGTAGTAAACGTGAATTAGGGTGATGTTGATGAATCATCGATCGAACAGTAAAAAGCAAGGTGACTCACTCTTTTTGTTGCGAGAGCAGCAGGTAGTCGTTAAATAGGTGCATGTAAATATTCCTTTCCGTTTCCTTGAGGGAGAAGTCCATCAGTTCGGTGGCAAGTCCCTCTCGCACTAACCTCCGAGACTGACTGATGAGAGGAAGAGTCTGCGGCAAACGCCACACACAAATATGTTCAACACAAACAGCGGTGCGGTGATTCCTTCAGTCCTTGAACGCATCACTTACCCTGCACTCAAAGTCCACCTTGGCACTGAGCGACACCAGCGACTCGATACTTTTCATCTGAGTGATGCTGTCGTTGCTCTCTTGGATCAGCTGAAGGTCAGGCCAGAGTTAGGGTACGTTCACAATGTCATGTTTTGCTGCGGTTAAAAAGAACTGTAGGTTGTGAGTTCAAAAAACCAAGCCGAGTCATACCAAAGACTATAAAAATGGGGACCCCTTATCTCCCTGCTTGGCACTCAGCATCAAGGGTTGGAATTGGGGGTTAAATCATCAAAAATGATTCCCGGGCGCGGCCACCGCTGCTGCTCACTGCTCCCCTTACCTCCCAGGGGTGATCAAGGGTGATGGGTCGAATGCAGAGAATAATTTCACCACACCTCGTGTGTGTGTGACAATCATTGGTACTTTAACTTTAATTCCAACTAGCAGCGATGTGTGTTAAAACTGATTTTCTTTCCGATCCCACAACGGGTAAAATTCAGGCTGGTATCGGCGATACCGATTTGATACTTTGTGTAAAATAAACCTAATTTGTCTGTTGAAATTTCAAAATTAGTGTGTTTCAAGTGGTGCGGCTCTTGAAAAATCATAGCCAAACGCAAAAAAAACAACAAACAATGGCGTTATTCTGCACTGAAAGCTGCACCTTATTTAAAGTCAACTCTGTATGTAATGTCTCCAAAAAGCCTACAACAGGGATGTCAAAGTCAAATACATGAGAGGGCCAAAAAAACTAATTTGCTACAAGCCGGGGGCCGGACTGGTTCAATGTTTATTAAAACATATTAAAATGATTGCACATTTTATTGAACCAGGACCTAATACAGTGGACTGTATTTTATTCAATAATTTAATGAATAATCCAACATTTTTGTATGGCTCTGTCACTAATTTCAAGTGAAAACATTTTTCAACCCCAAAAGGGACAAGTGATAGAAAATGGATGGATGCAACAGGCTCACAGTCAAAAACAAACTTCCTTCAAAGAAAAATCACATGTCCTGTACATTAAATGAATAAAGCAATATTTTCTTATGGCTCTGTCAGTTATTTCAAGGGAAAACATTTTCAACAGGCAAACAACAAACAAGTAAATGTCCTTCAAAAATAAAGTATGTTCCTTAATATCAAGAGGAATGCATAAATGAAATTGCATGCATTATGAACTGAAAATACAATATTGTGCTGCTCTATGATCCTACCAATTACTGCTTTCAAACAGTAAAATGAGAAAATAAAACATAAATAAATCAAATCAGTTGTATTCTTTCTCATGGCTCTTATCTACAATTTTCCCTGAGTCCATGCGTGCAAAACAGCAGCAGGAGGCTGTGGCCTGCGTGCCGGTTCTAATACTAACCAAATATCATCCCGGGGGCCATAAATAATTAATTCGCGGGCCGGACTTACAGTGTACGTAAAAAAATATATTTAATAATAAAAATGTATAGGCAAATCCATAAATTATTCACTGTTAGCGGCCCTGTGGTGGCAGCCGTAACTGCCATGTGGCCCTCAATGAAAACGAGTTTGACAGCCTTGCTCTAATCTAAAACCCCTGGTGTAGTCAATGCCCGTGCCTGTAAGCGCCAAAAGGGAGGAACCTCGGAGAGAAACAGAGAAATTAGGGATGTCTGATAATGGCTTTTTGCCGATATCCGATATTCCGATATTGTCCAACTCTTTAATTACCGATACCGATATCAACCGATATATACAGTCGTGGAATTAACACATTATTATGCCTAATTTGGACAACCAGGTATGGTGAAGATAAGGTACTTTTAAATAAAATAAAATAAGATAAATAAATTAAAAACATTTTCTTGAATAAAAAAAAGTAAAACAATATAAAAACAGTTACATAGAAACTAGTTATTAATGAAAATGAGTAAAATTAACTGTTAAAGGTTAGTACTATTAGTGGACCAGCAGCACGCACAATCATGTGTGCTTACGGACTGTATCCCTTGCAGACTGTATTGATATATATTGATATATAATGTAGGAACCAGAATATTAATAACAGAAAGAAACAACCCTTTTGTGTGAATGAGTGTGAATGGGGGAGGGATGTTTTTTGGGTTGTTGCACTAATTGTAAGTGTATCTTGTGTTTTTTATGTTGATTTAATTAAAAAAAATAAAATAAAATAAAAAATAATTTAAAAAAACGATCCTGATAAAAAAAAAAAAACGATACCGATAATTTCCGATATGACATTTTAACGCATTTATCGGCCGATAATATCGGCAGGCCGATATTATCGGACATCTCTAAGAGAAACACATTGCGAGCGCAAACAGAGTCTGCGTTAGAGATGCGCGGTTTGCGGACACAACCGCGGAGTCCGCGGAATATCCGCGGTTCGGGCGGTTGAAATAAAGAAAAATTAGATTTTATCCGCGGGTCGGGTCGGGCGGTTGAAATAAAAAAAAATTTGATTTTAAATAGATTCAGGCGGGTGGCAGTTAAACCAATTCGGAAATATATATACATAGTTAAATGTTGTTACCCACATACGAAAAACGAGCAGGCACCTGCAGCATATGCCACAACAGAAGAAGAAAAAAAAAAGAAGAGATGGACACTTTTACGGAGCGGAGAAGGGACGCCTTGCCGGGGTCCGGGACCGAGGCCCCTTCCCCCGAGAGGGCCCCACCGGGAGCCGTAGCTGAGGTGATCCGCGAGAAGGGCCCGACGCACGTCCAGGGTCACCACCGCACGACACCCCGCCTCGTCCGCCTTCGCCGCGGCCGGCGTCACACGCAGCAGGTAAGCAGCTTACCTGCCCGCCACCCCCGTGGCCGGGGGCTCGTAACAGGGGTCACTCCGCGCGCTCCGCCCGCGCAGCTTACCTGCCCGCCACCCCCGTTGCCGGGGGCGCGTAACAGGGGTCACTCCGCGCGCAGTGCGCTCACGAAAGGGGTGGGGCAAGCAGAACTGGCGCTGCGGGATGAACCGAACGCCGGGTTAAGGCGCCCGATGCAGACGCTCATCAGACCCCAGAAAAGGTGTTGATTAAATGTTAGTTCGGGTGGATGCGGATGGTTGACGACTTTTGTCATGCGGTTGCGGATGAAATATTTGCCTATCCGCGCATCTATTTGCTTGCACGCAGACTAGAGATGCGCGGATAGGCAAATATTTCATATGGGCAATCATATGGCATCATAACTGTGACAAAATCGGTGCCATATGATTGCCCGTGTATCATTCCGCAGAATCTAGTGCCCAAATAAAGAATTCTGCACGCGTTGGTGACTCAATCTCTGTGAGGAAAGATTATTTTAGAGTTCAACGACTGGGACACTATAGACCGATTCCTTTTGTAATTGGATTTGCATTGAAAACAGAGGTACCATTTCACAGTATATTTTAGAGGCTTTTGGGGGAAACTCAGCAGGTAACTATAGCAGAATATTAAAATAAGATACCTATTAAACCCAACAGACAGCATTGTGGTTTGCGATGTTTCACGCAAGTCCTTACTTCCTTACAAAAATACCAGCGTTACCGCAAAGTGAACCGCGTCAAGGTATGCACCATTTAAATTTCAGAGTACCGAACAACAGCATAAAAGTCCCATAAGGACAAAACCTGCATTTATAAAAAATAATATTATAAAGTCTCATAAAGACCTAAATATAGAGGTACAATTTTAGAGAATAAGCGGTAGAAAATGGATGGATGGATGGAATTTTTACCTTTTCTAGAAGCTTCAACGCTTTAATGGCCTGTGTCGCATCTGCAGTACCAGGGGTTGTTCTCTTCACTATATTCTGGAAAATAAACAAAAACTCAGTGTGAGAAAGTCCTAAGTAGCAGGAAGACAATCCAAGAATCTTAAGGAAAATATGATATAAAAGTAACTGTAATTTTCCTTTTTTATGGCTTTGTGAAAAACACAATCAAATAGAACAGCAGACTGGACTGGAAGGACAACAGCAAAGCTGTATACAAGAAGGGCATGAGCAGATTATTTTTCTTGAGGAAGCTCAGGTCCTTTAATGCAGTGTTTTTCAACCACTGTGCCGCGGCACACTAGTGTGCCGTGAGATACAGTCTGGTGTGCCGTGGGAGATTATTTAATTTGGGTTAAAAATATTGTTCGCAAACCAGTAATTATAGTCTGCAAATGATGTGTTGTTGTTGAGTGTCTGTGCTGTCTAGAGGTCGGCATAGTAACCATGTAATACTCTTCCATATCAGTAGGTGGCAGCAGGTAGCTAATTGCTTTGTAGATGTCGGAAACAGCGGGAGGCAGAGTGCAGGTAAAAAGGTATCTAATGCTTAAACCAAAAATAAACAAAAGATGAGTTCCCCTAAGAAAATGCATTTAAGCTTAGGGAAGGCTATGCAGAACAAAACTAAAACTGAACTGGCTACAAAGTCAACAAAAACAGAATGCTGGACGACAGCAAAGACTTACTGTGGAGCAAAGACGGCGTCCACAATGTACATCCGAACATGACATGACAATCAACAATGTCCACACAAAGAAGGATAAAAACAACGGAAATATTCCTGATTGCTAAAACAAACTAAATGTGTGAAATATCACTCAAAGTAAGACATGAAACTGCTAAAGGAAAATACCAAAAAAAGCCACCAAAATAGGAGCGCAAGACAAGAACTAAAACACTTCACACAACAAAACAGCAAAGAACTCAAAATAAGTCAGGGCGTGATGTGACAGGTGGTGACAGTACACCTACTTTGAGACAAGAGCTATAGTGATGCATGCTTGGTTATGGTTTAAAGTCAAATCCAACAATTGCGACTTTTTACTGTCAACTGAGTTTCGTTTTTTTAATGTGTTTTTCCAACGCAAAAATTGTGCCTTGGCTCAAAAAAGGTTGAAAAACACTGCTTTAATGTGTGCAGCAAGCTGTTGTGGCCAGTGCCCTGTACTTTGCAGGGGTTTGTTGGAGGAGCAGCACCAGCAAAAGGGACTTAAACCGGATTGACAAACTGATCCAGAAAGCCGGCCAAACTATTGGCACGCAGATGGAGGCGTTTGTGTCAGTGAGGGACAGGAGGACACTGGACAAATTGCTCGCCATCATGGACTATCCTGCCCACCTGCTCCACCAGAGGTGATCAAGGGTGATGGGTCAAATGCAGAGAATAATTTCGCCACACCAAGTGTGTGTGTGACAATCATTGATACTTTAACTTTAACAATTGAGGGACAGCGGAGCTCATACACCAATAGGCTCCTTCAGCTTCGTTTCCACAGTGTTCGATTCAAGAACTCCTTCATTCCGGACTCCATCCAGCTGTGTAATCACTCGCCATACAAAAATAGATGATATCTGTCTACATACCGGTACTTGCCAACCTTGAGACCTCCAATTTCGGGAGGTGGGCGGGGGCGTGGTTGAGGGCGTGGTTAAGAGGGGAGGAGTATATTTACAGCTAGAATTCACCAAGTCAAGTATTTCATTTATATATATATATATATATATATATATATATATATATATATCCCCGCGACCCCGAAGGGAATAAGCGGTAGAAAATGGATGGATGGATGGATATATATATATATATATATATATATATATATATATATATATATATATATATATATATAAATAAAAGAAATACTTGAATTTCAGTGTTCATTTATTTACACATATACACACACATAACACTCATCTACTCATTGTTGAGTTAAGGGTTGAATTGTCCATCCTTGTTCTATTCTCTGTCACTATCTTTCTAACCATGCTGAACACCCTCTCTGATTATGCATTGCTGTGTGGCACGCAGAAAAGTGCTTTCATCAAATGCACTAGATAATAATAATAATAATAACTGGGATTTATATAGCGCTTTTCTAAGTACCCAAAGTCGCTTTACATGTAGAACCCATCATTCGTTCACACCTGGTGGTGGTAAGCTACTTTCATAGCCACAGCTGCCCTGGGGTAGACTGACGGAAGCGTGGCTGCAATTTGCGCCAACGGCCCCTCCGACCACCACCTGTCATTCATCATTCAATTCACCGGTGTGAGTGGCACCGGGGGCAAAGGGTGAAGTGTCCCGCCCAAGGACACAACGGCAGCGATTTTTGGATGGTAAGAGGCGGGGAGCGAACCTGCAACCCTCAGGTTTCTGGCACGGTTGCTCTACCCACTACGCCATGCCGCCCTAGATGGCAGTATTGTCCTGTTTAAGAGTGTCACAACATTGCTGTTTACGGCAGACGGACTGCTTTACTGTAGACGTTCTTTATATTGTGGGAAAGCGGACTCAGGTCCGCATGGAGCTGGAGTGGGCGTGGCCTCCAGCTCCGCCTGAATTTCGGGAGAAAATTTGTCCCGGGTAAGTTTTCGGGAGAGACGCTGAATTTCGGTAGTCTCCCGGAAAATCCGGGAGGGTTGGCAAGTATGTCTGTCTATTACCCGACACCTTCATCGCAAAAAGCCGCTGCCTGACCAGGGCTCAGAAAATCTGCAAAGACTCCTCCCACCCCCACCAAGGAGTGTTTTCACTGCTGGACTCTAGAAAGAGGTTCCGCAGCCTCCGAAGCAGATCCTGCAGGTTCTGTAACAGCTTCTTCCCTCAGACCATAAGACTCTTGAACGCACCATAATTATTCCCTCAACTCCCCCCAAAATGGATTAACTCGCTGGAATAAAAAAGACAATATAACATACATCCATAAACGTGGATGCATATGCAAAAGTGCAATATATTTATCTGTACAGTAACCTATTTATTTATTTATATATGCACCTTATTTCTTTTTTATCCTGCACTACCATGAGCTTATGCAACGAAATGTTGTTCTTATCTGAACTGTAAAGTTCAAATTTGAATGACAATAAAAAGGAAGTCTAAGTCTAAGTTTATGTTAGCTACCTCTCTTTGTTTATAATGTATATTTTCTGCTGGACCTACTCTCTATTTTGCAGCTGTTACACATACTGTAATATTGTACATGGTACTTGGGATTTGTTATATATTGTATATATTATATACAAATATAATATGATATAATAATATAATATATCAGTATATATTATATACTGTATATATAATATGCAAATATTACATATGTTATATTTTATATTGCTATTATGGTACATTTTTTTGTCTACTTTATACCTGCATTTACCTTTCCAACCTTACCCTTTCCATCCATTGTATCTGAGCTACTTTGTGGAACAATTTGCCTTGTGGATCAATAAAGTTTGTCCAAGTCAAAGTCTAAGACTTGGTACAATCAGGTAGAATTTACTGTGTTGACATATTAATAGTACACTGTTTTAACTGCTATGAGTGTACAAATATTACCAAAACACATTTTGTTTTTCAATATTTTCTCCTAAATGAAATAGTTTCAAAATCCAAACAGATAGGACCACCAACACACCTGGACCAGCAGCTTAATTCTTGTTATTCTTTGGAATGGGAGGACGAGGAAGGAACGAAGGGGAAGTCTATGGCAAACAGGACTCCTCTCTAACTTCTCCACGATGCGTTTGAAGCCGGGATTCTCATTCCTTTAAAGACACACGCGGCAACAAGAGGTCACACAGTGCACATTTCAATCGGGGGCCATCAAAGTGTCTCACATGAGTCTCTGGTAGGTGGCGTCCTGGTAGGACTGGTTGGTGAGGTAGGGTACATAAACCATCTTGAAGCGCTGACAGTGGCGAGCGATGATGTCACACACGGTAAATGATATGATGTCCGACTCCAGACGCTCCTCCAGCTTTGATAAGAAGCTAAAAATACATCAAAGTATGTTAATTATGCCTTATTAAAAGTACCTATGGATATTTAGTGTGGAGAAATTGGAGAAATTTACTTCATACTGGGAAAACTGGGTCAACTATGTCACACCCCATAAGCCTGACTTTAATTTTTCGAATTAGTGATTGTACTGCTAAAAAAAAAAAAAAGGATTACTCCCTATATGTGTATAGGTATGTGTGTATATATATATATATATATATATATATATATATATATATATATAGGGAGTAATCCTTTTTTTTTTATGTATGTGTATAGGTATGTATATATATATATATATATATATATATATATATATATATATATATATATATATATATATATATATATATATATGTGTGTATCTGTTTATATATTTATTTATTTATTTATTTCTGATTATTATTATTAATGTATTATTATTTCTTTTTTGTTTATTTAATTGATGTATTTGTAGATATTACTTTTCTTTTTTGCTGTTTCTTTCTTTTTTGGGGAGGGGATGGGTGGTATGGTTGGGATACAAACAAAAAATATTTTGACATTTAAGGCAGACAACAGATATATGATGTAATGGATAGGAATGTCTGATGCTGGATGTCAATTAAAAAAAAAATGGAAAAAAAAATAAAATAAATACAAAAATATCCCATTGAAAATGCCATTTCTGATACCACATTTCACTTAACATAAACTAATTAAATCTATTATACAGTTAATAATCAAATTTGGACGTCAGCACTAGCTTTCAATGTATTTACTTCTTTCATGTGTTCACTACTTTTTCCCATTTGAAGCAGGCAGAAAAAAATAAAGATTGACTAAAATGCATAATATCAGCACTTTAGGAAATATGTTTTTGTTTTACTTCTTTTTCTTTCTTTTTTTTAACAGGCACTATAGAAAAAGTAACTATGGATGTAAATTACTGTTGTATTGTGTAAATAAATAACTTAAACATATACTCCATTAAAAGTAATCTATTGAAATAATTTTTTGATTGTTTTTCAATAAAAAAAATAAGATATGTAAATATATTTTCCTATAAAAGTGTTACAAAATGTATACAAATAGTATATAATTATAAGAAAACATGTGTTGTTTTGTAAACAATGTATTTGCATGGCTTTTATGGTTTAAGTTTGAATGTAGCGTTATTTGTCATTTATGTTTCTGTTCCCTTTTGCCTTAATGTTGAACATGTATCAAATATTGTTAAAATGTATTTAAATGTATTTATTTATTTGAAAACAACCAACAACAAAAAAAACAGTGTGAAATGTTAAACAATGTTAGAACAATTTTCCTTGTGGATCAATAAAGTTTGTCTAAGTCTAAGTCTAAACCCCAGGATGAATAGCGGCTTATATTGCAGCAGTGAAGTGAAGTGAAGTGAATTATATTTATATAGCGCTTTTCTCTAGTGACTCAAAGCGCTTTTACATAGTGAAAACCCAATATCTAAGTTACATTTAAATCAGTGTGGGTGGCACTGGGAGCAGGTGGGTAAAGTGTCTTGCCCAAGGACACAACGGCAGTGACTAGGATGGCGGAAGCGGGGATCGAACCTGCAACCCTCAAGTTGATGGCACGGCCACTCTACCAACCGAGCTATACCGCCCCTAATGCTAGTGGGAATATTAACAAAGAAACCAATATTTGATATACGTACTTAGACTTAAACTTAGACAAACTTTATTGATCCACAAGGGAAATTGTTCTAAAAGATAAGCAAGAAAAGTTGAGAATAATACCAAAAATAAATTAAATGAAAGAAATCAAAGGTGCTACTGTGATGTGCTGCCACTCTTTCAGGCGCATCAAAGAAAAAAATAAATAAAATACAATTAAATAAAAATGTTTTGTTTTTTTTAAATAAAAAATAAATAAATACAATTTCAGGTTGAAGTAGTTTTAAAAGGAGTGACTTGTTTAAAGTGGAAACAATTATTTGGAGCAGTTATTTTATGAATCTGACTTATTTTTTTAAATATCCATCTGAAATAAATAAGTGAGGATATTTCAAAGACCTCCCAGGGTTAAGTCTAAATAAATACCGTATTTTCCGCACTATAAGGCGCACCTAAAAACCACACATTTTCTCAAAAGCTGACAGTGCGCCTTATAACCCGGTGCGCTTTATATATGGATAAATATTAAGATTCATTTTCATAAAGTTTCGGTCTCGCAACTTCGGTAAACAGCCGCCATCTTTTTTCCCGGTAGAACAGGAAGCGCTTCTTCTTCTACGCAAGCAACCGCCAAGGTAAGCACCCGCCCCCATAGAACAGGAAGCGCTTCTTCTTCTACTGTAAGCAACCACCCGCCCGCGTAGAAGAAGAAAAAGCGCGCGGATATCACCGTACGTTTCATTTCCTTTGTGTGTTTACATCTGTAAAGACCACAAAATGGCTCCTACTAAGCGACCGGGATCCGGTTCATGAAAAGACGCAATCTCTCCATCCGCACACAGATTACTATTTCACAGCAACTGATATTCCTGTGAACCGCACTGTGGATACAACGGGAGCACGTACGGTGAATATTCGCACCACAGGGAATGAGAAGTCATCCTTCACTGTGGTTCTAGCTTGCCATGCTAATGGCCAGAAACTTCCACCCATGGTGATATTCAAAAGGAAGACCTTGCCAAAAGAGACCTTTCCAGCCGGCGTCATCATAAAAGCTAACTCGAAGGGATGGATGAAGAAAAGATGAGCGAGTGGTTAAGGTAAGTTTAAGTTTACGCGAAGAGGCCGGGTGGCTTTTTTCACGCAGCTCTGTCCATGTTGATATACGTATGTTTGTGATTGCACATTTGCGTACATTTTGGGAGTGAACAGAGTTGTTAGAACGCTGGTTTTTAATATATTATTAAAGTTTGACTGACCTATCTGACTGTTTTTTTGACATTCCTTTAGCGCAGTTAGATGCGGCTTACAACACGGGGCGGCTTATAGGTGGACAAAGTTTTGAAATATGCCGTTCATTGAAGGCGCGGCTTATAACCCAGGGCGCCTTATGGTGCGGAAAATACGGTACATCCAATTTGAGTTTCATCCAATCCTCCTTGCACACTGTAGCATCATGTCTGACCTGTGGCTGATAGCACGGACGTCTGCCAGACGGGAAAACAGCCAGTTCCGATCTTGGGTGGCCAGCAGTGCCCCCAGCTGTTTAGACTTAACAAAATGCTCGACGACAATGTCCAGACTGCGGCAGTAGGACGCCTCAGAGGTCACGACTTCAAACCGCACCTATCATGAAAAGAAGAGGAAGAAAAGGTTTGGGGGTTGATGATGAGTGATCTCTGCTTTGCTCTGCTCTGACGTCTTCTTTTTTTTTTTTTTTGACTGTAAGAAAAGTTGCACAACGTGTGGAAGTGAGCATAACTGGCAAAACCTTGCCAGAGAAGGCCATTTGCGAAATGTTTTCTGCTAGGAGAAGGACGGGGGGAAATTCCAGTATTTCTTGTCATGGTTATAGTAGCTTGAGATATGAGGTAATAACAGTAGCCAACTGAATCATTTCAGTTACGTTCCGCCCGCCCAGTTCAATAAGAAATGATGGGAAATGACAGCCAGAGACATGACTGGGCTACTCTGTATTATTGACTGCAAATATGTACAGAAAAAGTGAAAAGTTAAGATGCAGGACATGCTACATCCTGCATGATACAAATCTTTAAAAGCTCATTTGTAACTCGCATATCAAATCAAATCAAATCAACTTTATTTATAAAGCACATTTAAAATTTACCACAGGGGTAGCCAAAGTGCTGTACAATGAACAGGTTAAAAGATAAAACGAGTACCGAGCAAACACAACACAACACAAACAGAACACGATAAAAAATAAATAATTAAAATAGAATTAATAAAAACATAAAAACATAAAAACAGGATCACAGCAGGTGTATTATGGGGCGCCATTGCAGGATGGATATCACTCAGTGTTAAAAGCCATGGAATAAAAGTATGTTTTTAAGAGAGATTTAAAAACAGGAAGAGAGGAGGCTTGTCTAACACTCAGGGGTAGGTCGTTCCAGAGCTTGGGAGCAGCAACGGCGAAAGCTCTGTCACCTCTAAGCTTCAGCCTTGTGTCAGGGACCGTCAACAGCAGCTGATCGGCTGATCTTAAGGATCGGGTGGGGCAGTAAGGCTGAAGGAGGTCGGAGAGATAGGTTGGCGCGAGGTTGTTTAGACATTTAAAAACAAATAAAAGGAGTTTAAAATTGATTCGGTAACGCACAGGGAGCCAGTGAAGGGACGCTAAAATAGGGGTGATGTGCTCACGTCTGCGGGTCTGTGTTAGCAGACAAGCAGCAGAGTTCTGCACGAGCTGCAGGCGGGCGAGGGAGGCCTGGCTAATGCCAACATACAGGGCATTACAGTAATCAAGACGAGTCGAGATAAAAGCGTGGATTAATTTCTCAAGATCATGTCCTGATAGAAGCGGTTTCACTTTCGCTATTTGGCGTAATTGATAAAAGTTTTTTTGAACGACGCTGCTGATTTGTTTTTCGAATTTAAAATCTGAGTCAAACTTTACCCCCAGCTTTGTGACAGAGTCACTGAGATACGGGGTCAGAGTGCCGAGGTCAACGTTGGGGCATATTCTCTATACATTGTACAAACCTCAAAACCAGTGAAGTCGGCACGTTGTGTAAATGGTAAATAAAAACAGAATACAATGATTTGCAAATCCTTTTCAACCTATATTCAATTGAATAGACTGCAAAAAACAAGATACTTAACGTTCAAACTGGAAAACTTTGTTATTTTTTGCAAATATTATATATTATATATCATTTGGAATTTGATGCCTGCAACATGTTTCAAAAAAGCTGGCACTAGTGGCAAATAAGACTGAGAAAGTTGAGGAATGCTCATCAAACACTTATTTGGGACATCCCACAGGTGAGCAGGCTAATTGGGAACAGGTGGGTGCCATGATTGGGTATAAAAGCAGCTTCCAATGAAATGCTCAGTCATTCACAAACCAGGATGGGGTGAGGGTTACCACTATGTCAACAAATGTGTGAGCAAATTGTGTAATAACAACATTTCTCAACCAGCTATTGCAAGGAATTTAGGGATTTCACTATCTATGGTCTGTTATATCATCAAAGGGTTCAGAGAATCTGGAGAAATCACTGCACGTAAGCAGCAAGGCTGAAAACCAACATTGACCTTTGATCCCTCAGGTGGTACTGCATCAAAAACCAACATCAGTGTGTAAAGGATATCACCACATAGGCTCAGGAACACTTAAAAAAAAAAAAACACTGTCGTAACTACAGTTCGTCGCTACATCTGTAAGTGCAAGTTAAAACTCTCCTATGCAAAGTAAAAGCTATTTATCAACCACACCCAGAAACGCCGCCGGCTTTGCTGGGCCCAAGCTCATCTAAGATGGACTGATACAAAGTGGAAAAGTGTTCTGTGGTCTGACGAGTCCACATTTCAAATTGCTTTTGGAAAGTGTGGAAGTCGTGTCCTCCGGAACAAAGAGGAAAAGAAACATCCAAATTGTTATCGGCGCAAAGTTGAAAAGCCAGCATCTGTGATGGTATGGGGGTGTATTAGTGCCCAAGACATGGGTAACTTACACATCTGTGAAGGCGCCATTAATGCTGAAAGGTACATACAGGTTTTGGAGCAACATATGTTGCCATCCAAGCAACGTCTTTTTCATGGACGCCCCTGCTTATTTCAGCAAGACAATGCCAAGCCACGTGTTACAACAGCATGGCTTCATAGTAAAAGAGTGTGGGTACTAGACTGGCCTGCCTGTAGTCCTGACCTGTCTCCCATTGAAAATGTGTGCAGCATTATGAAGCCTAAAACACCCCAACGGAGACCCCCAGACTGTTGAACAACTTAAGCTGTACGTCAAGCAAGAGTGGGAAATAATTCCACCTGAAAAGCTTCAAAAATTGGTCTCCTCAGTTCCCAAACGTTTACTGAGTGTTGTTTAAAGGAAAGGCCATGTAACACAGTGGTAAAAATGCCCCTGTGCCAACTTTTTTGCAATGTGTTGCTGCCATTAAATTCTAAGTTAATGATTATTTGCAAAAAAAAACAAGTTTCTCAGTTGAACATTAAGCATCTTGTCTTTGCAGTTTATTCAATTGAATATACGTTGAAAAAGATTTTCAAATCATTGTATTCTGTTTTTATTTACGATTTACACAACGTGCCAACTTCCCTGGTTTTGTACTTGTATAATATAGAAAAAAAATACCGTCAGCGGTAAAGTTTAGATCCATGAAGGAAAGAAGAAAGTGAATGAATGTTTATAACTGAATAAATTTACATATGCATAAAAATGTGTTTTCCTTTGTATTTATTTTTTTTTTTAATGAATTAAGTAACGTTTATGACAACCTTTTTCCAAATCACAATATAGAATGTTAGATATAACAGGATAATGCATACATTTATCATTTGTTTTCAAAACGGTTACAAAAAAGTGGTACCCCAGAAATTTACTGTGGGACCCCATTTTTATGACTTGATGGGGTCCTTGGGACCCCATTTTGAAAATTCCTAGCGTCAACACTGATGGAGTATTGGTGCGTGCAAAACAGCAGCAGGCAACTGTGGCCTGCGGGCCGGTTCTAATACTAATCAAATATCATCCCGGGCATAGACATCTTATAAGGGTACGCAGCATCGAGCGCTACTGCCTACTGGCGCTGACGAGACGCGGGGCCGCCATCTTGGAGTGGTGATCCACTCCACTCAATGCAATTCATTTGGCAGGAGCAATGAACTGTCAGCGCATTGAATTCCTTTAACCTCACTGAATACCACTCATTTTCACACGTTTTTTGTCATACGTGTAGCTATGATAAAGGACACATGTTTTGGCGTGTTTTATTATTCATAGTTTGCTTAACAGTAATAGAATATTCTTATACGCTATAAGTGACCAGACGTCCGAAATCAAAACTGGGAATATAATCCCAGAGAAGGGGGGAAAAACGATCAGTTATTTTTAAATTCAAGAAACAATATGATTAGGTTATATGTACATGCGTATATCCTACATAAAAATTGGGTTGGAAAGCTAGACTAAATTTAGACTTGTATAGTACTGTATAGCCACTGATTGTCTAGTTAGCTAACATATATTACCCCCCCCCCACACACACACACAATCTGGACTGTGGTCCTAACTTTCACCTCTGTTGGCTTTTACAATCTTTATCTTCATCATTTATTTCAACTTTATGATATTCAAGTATGACATTTTTAAATGTAATTAATTTCATTGACAAGCAATTCTATTATGGTCATACTCTTGCTTGCTAGCGGCTACGATGTCAGTACTATTGAAGATCTTTGCTCCTTCCCAACTCGGTGGTAATATTATTTTCACAAAATACAACCAATAGTACGTTAATTTTAAATCTTACTTGTGAAAAGTAATCCCCCGATTCCTATTTTCAACACTCTGCTCATTTGAGCAGGAAAACGCTGAACACAGTCTTTGTTTTCTACCTGTCAACTGTCAGTTTAGGCTGCTTGCCGGCTCCTTATCACCACTTCAAGATGGCGGCCCAATTTCTTACGTCACAGCAGCCTATGTTGCGTCTACTTAAAAGATGTCTACGATCCCGAGGGCCATGGATAATTCAGATCCGGCCCGCGGGCCTTGACTTTGACACCACTGTTATAACATCAATGTATAATTTAGGGAATAACAACAAAAATGTTTCTTTTTTTTTTCCTAATAAATGCACATCATTAATAATGAAATGTTTCTTACCAATGTGTGTTCATTAATAAAAAAAAAGAAACAATTTCAAAAAGGCGAGCTAATAAAATGTTAAAATGAGGTGGCAGGCTAGTATGTTAAAATGAGGTGGCGGGCCACATTAAATGACGTTAAAATGAGGTGGCGATCTAATAAAATGTTAAAAATAGGTGGCGAGCCACATTAAAGGACGTTAAAATATGGTGGTGATCTAATAAAATGTTAAAATTAGGTGGCGAGCCACATTAAATGACGTTAAAATGAGGTGGCGAGCTAATAAAATGTTAAAATTAGGTGGCGAGCCACATTAAATGATGTTAAAATAAAGTAGCGAGTTAATAAATTCACATTAAAATGAGGTGGCGGGCCACATTAAATGACGTTAAAATGAGGTGGCGAGCTAATATGTTAAAATGAGGTGGCGGGCCACATTAAATGACGTTAAAATGGGACGGCGTGGCGCAGTGGAAGAGTGGCCGTGCGCGACCCGAGGGTCTCTGGTTCAATCCCCACCTAGTACCAACCTCGTCATGTCCGTTGTGTCCTGAGCAAGACACTTCACCCTTGCTCCTGATGGGTGCTGGTTAGCGCCTTGCATGGCAGCTCCCTCCATCAGTGTGTGAATGTGTGTGTGAATGGGTAAATGTGGAAGTAGTGTCAAAGCGCTTTGAGTACCTTGAAGGTAGAAAAGCGCTATACAAGTACAACCCATTTATCATTTATTTATCATTTAAAATGAGGTGGCGATCTAATAAAATGTTAAAAATAGGTGGCGAGCCACATTAAATGACGTTAAAATGAGGTGGCGATCTAATAAAATGTTAAAATTAGGTGGCGAGCCACGTTAAATTATGTTAAAATGAGGTGGCGAGCTAATAAAATGTTAAAATTAGGCGGCGAGCCACATTAAATGATCTTAAAATAAAGTAGCGAGTTAATAAATTCATATTAAAATGAGGTTGCGGGCCACTTAAATGACGTTAAAATGAGGTGGCGAGCTAATATGTTAAAATGAGGTGGCGGGCCACATTAAATGACGTTAAAATGAGGTGGCGAGCTAATAAAATGTTAAAATTAGGTGGCGAGCCACATTAAATGACGTTAAAATGAGGTGGCGATCTAATAAAATGTTAAAAATAGGTGGCGAGCCACGTTAAATGACGTTAAAATGAGGTGGCGATCTAATAAAATGTTAAAATTAGGTGGCGAGCCACGTTATATGATGTTAAAATAAAGTAGCGAGTTAATAAATTCATATTAAAATGAGGTTGCGGGCCACGTTAATCGACGTTAAAATGAGGTGGCGAGCTAATATGTTAAAATGAGGTGGCGGGCCACGTTAAATGACGTTAAAATGAGGTGGCGAGCTAATAAAATGTTAAAATTAGGTGGCGAGCCACATTAAATGATGTTAAAATGAGGTAGCGAGTTAATAAATTCATATTAAAATAAATGGGTTATAAATGGGTTGTACTTGTATAGCGCTTTTCTACCTTCAAGGTGCTCAAAGCGCTTTGACAGTATTTCCACATTCACCCATTCACACACACATTCACACACTGATGGCGGGAGCTGCCATGCAAGGCGCTACCCAGCAGCCATCAGGAGCAAGGGGTGAAGTGTCTTGCCCAAGGACACAACGGACGTGACTAGGATGGTAGAAGGTGGGGATTGAACCCCAGTAACCAGCAACCCTCCGATTGCTGACCCGGCCACTCTACCAACTTCGCCACGCCGGGGGCCAAATTAAATAATGTTAAACATGTTTTGAGAAATGTTTACATTTCTGTGTGAAGCAGTTCACAGGAGTAGAAGCTTATCCAAACAAATACATGAATACAGACAATCTGTAATTATTATTTAATGCAGCATTTTGCAAAATTGGATTAGAAAATAAATGATCTTTTTTTGTTGGTTTGAAGCCCAGACCCTACCTGAAAAGCCATTCTGGGGATTGCTATATATGCTTTCATACTGTATATTGAATATATATACATATCTTAGGAACATCATCTGGTCTGACCTTTTGTCCATGAGCTGTCTTACCTCCTGCAGGCGCCTCTCGTCCTCCGTGAGGACCTCCAGCTCTCTGCTGTTGCGGACGCCGGGCAGCTCTCGCCACAGCGTGGACGACTGCGTGAGCGAGATGGAGAGCCGCGGGGAGGAAGGCCTGCCTTCACATTTGGGCCGTTCGGGCAGAGGCAAGCTTCTGATGCTGGTGATGGAGTCGGAGTGGGCCAAGGAGTGGGGGTGCGGGACGGCAGGCAGCGGCGGGAGCGGCCTGCAGGCGGGAGGCGGCGACGGCGCAGGGGAGGACGAATTTTCCCCGCTGACCGAGATGATGTCAGAGGAGCGGGACTGGCTCAGGATCTCAGAGTTCTGGGCCGCCTCGCTGTACTGCTGGTAGAGTTGGGCCGCATCTGTTTGGGAAGGGGGCACATTTATGCTGTGGTTCACTCCCTAAACTATTTTTAGTAGGCCACATAAAAGGATGTAAAATGAAGCGGCAGGCCATATAAAATGTTAAAATGAGGTGGCGGGCCACATAAAATGATGTTAAAATGAGGTGGCGGACCACATAAAATGATGTTAAAATGAGGTGGCGGACCACATAAAATGATGTTAAAATGAGGTGGCAGGTTACAACATTTTTTTAAATGACGTGGCGGGCCACAAAAAATGTTAAAATGAGGTTGCGGGCCACATAAAATTACATCAAAATGAGGCGGCGAGCTAATAAAATGATGTTAAAATGAGGCGGCGAGCCACATTAATGTTAAAATGAGGCGGCGAGCTAATAAAATGATGTTAAAATTAGGTGGCGGCCCACGTAAAATGTTAAAATGCTGTGGCGAACTAATAAAATGATGTTAAAATGAGGTGGCGAGCTAATAAAATTATATTAAAATGAGGTGGCAGGCCACAAAAATGTTTTAAATGAGGTGACGGGCCACAAAAAATGTTAAAAAATGACGTGGTGGGCCACGTAAAATTATGCTAAAATGATGTGGCAAGCTAATAAAATGTTAAAATGAGGTAAAATTATGTTAAAATGAGGTGGCGAGCTAAAAGAATAATGTTAAAATAAGGTGGCGAGCTAATAAAATGATGTTAAAATTAGGTGGCAGGCCACATAAAATGATGTTAAAATGAGGTGGAGAACTAATAAAATGATGTTAAAATTAGATGGCGGGCCACATAAAATGATGTTAAAATGAGGTGACGAGCTAATAAAATGATATTAAAATGAAGTGGCGGGCCTCAAAATTTTTTAAAACGAGGTGATGGGCCACAAAAAAATGTTAAAATGAGATGGCGGGCCACATAAAATGTTAAAATGATGTGGCGGGCCACATAAAATGATGTTAAAATGAGGTGGCGGACCACATAAAATTATGTTAAAATGAGGTGGCGAGCCACATTAATGTTAAGATGAGGTGGCGAGCTAATAAAATGATGTTAAAATTAGGTGGCGGGCCACGTAAAATGATGTTAAAATGATGTGGCGAACTAATAAAATTATGTTAAAATGAGGTGGCGAGCTAATAAAATTATATTAAAATGAGGTGGCAGGCCACAAAATTTTTTTAAATGAGGTGACGGGCCACAAAAAATGTTAAAAAATGAGGTGGTGGGCCACATACAATTATGTTAAAATGATGTGGCAAGCTAATAAAATGTTAAAATGAGGTCAAATTATGTTAAAATGAGGTGGCGAGCTATTAAAATGATGTTAAAATTAGGTGGCAGGCCACATAAAATGATGTTAAAATGAGGTGACGAGCTAATAAAATGATATTTAAATGAATTGGCGGGCCTCAAAATTTTTTAAAACGAGGTGATGGGCCACAAAAAATGTTAGAATGAGATGGCAGGCCACATAAAATGTTAAAATGAGGTGGCAGGCCACATAAAATGATGTTAAAATGAGGTGACGGACCACATAAAATGATGTTAAAATGAGGTGGCAGGCTACATAAAATGTTAAAATGAGGTGGCGGGCCACATAAAATGATGTTAAAATGAGGTGACGGACCACATAAAATGATGTTAAAATGAGGTGGCAGGCTACAACATTTTTTTAAATGAAGTGGCGGGCCACAAAAAATGTTAAAATGAGGTTGCGGGCCACATAAAATTACATCAAAATGAGGCGGCGAGCTAATAAAATTATGTTAAAATGAGGTGGCGGGGCACAAAAAATAATGTTAAAATGTGGTGGCGATCGAATAAAATGATGTTAAAATTAGGTGGCGGGCCACGTAAAATGATGTTAAAATGCTGTGGCGAACTAATAAAATGATGTTAAAATGAGGTGGCGAGCTAATAAAATTATATTAAAATGAGGTGGCAGGCCACAAACATTTTTTAAATGAGGTGACGGGCCACAAAAATGTTAAAAAATTAGGTGGTGGGCCACATAAAATTATGTGGCAAGCTAATAAAATGTTAAAATGAGGTCAAATTATGTTAAAATGAGGTGGCGAGCTAAAAGAATAATGTTAAAATGAGGTGGCGAGCTAATAAAATGTTAAAATTAGGTGGCAGGCCACATAAAATGATGTTAAAATTATGTTAAAATGAGGTGGAGAACTAATAAAATGATGTTAAAATTAGGTGGCGGGCCACATAAAATGATGTTAAAATGAGGTGACAAGCTAATAAAATGATACTAAAATGAAGTGGCGGGCCTCAAAACATTTTTAAAAGAGGTGATGGGCCACAAAAAATGTTAAAATGAGGTGGCGGGCTAACAAAATTATGTTAAAATGAGGTGACGCGCCATGTAAATTGGTGTTAAAATGAGGTAGCGGGCCACATAAAAATGTTAAAATGAGGTGGCGGACCAAGTAAAATGATGTTAAAATGAGGTGGCGGGGCACAACATTTTTTTAAATGAGGTGGCGAGCCACATAAAATGATGTTAAAATGAGGTGGCGAGCTAATAAAATGATGTTAAAATTAGGTGGCAGGCCACATAAAATGATGTTAAAATTATGTTAAAAAGAGGTGGAGAACTAATAAAATTATGTTAAAATTAGGTGGCGGGCCACGTAAAATTATGTTAAAATGAGGTGGAGAACTAATAAAAGGATATTAAAATTAAGTGGCGGGCCTCAAAATTTTTTTAAAAGAGGTGATGGGCCACAAAAAATGTTAAAATGAGGTGGCGGGCTAACAAAATTATGTTAAAATGAGGTGACGCGCCATGTAAATTGGTGTTAAAATGAGGTAGCGGGCCACATAAAAATGTTAAAATGAGGTGGCGGGCCACATAAAATGATGTTAAAATGAGGTGGCGAGCTAATAAAATGATGTTAAAATTAGGTGGCAGGCCACATAAAATGATGTTGAAATTATGTTAAAAAGAGGTGGAGAACTAATAAAATGATGTTAAAATTAGGTGGCGGGCCACGTAAAATGATGTTAAAATGAGGTGGAGAACTAATAAAAGGATATTAAAATTAAGTGGCGGGCCTCAAAATTTTTTTAAAAGAGGTGATGGGCCACAAAAAATGTTAAAATGAGGTGGCGGGCTAACAAAATTATGTTAAAATGAGGTGACGCGCCATGTAAATTGGTGTTAAAATGAGGTAGCGGGCCACATAAAAATGTTAAAATGAGGTGGCGGGCCACATAAAATGATGTTAAAATGAGGTGGCGGACCAAGTAAAATGATGTTAGAATGAGGTGGCGGGGCACAACATTTTTTTAAATGAGGTGGCGAGCTAATAAAATGATGTTAAAATTAGGTGGCAGGCCACATAAAATGATGTTAAAATTATGTTAAAATGAGGTGGAGAACTAATAAAATGATGTTAAAATTAGGTGGCGGGCCACGTAAAATGATGTTAAAATGAGGTGAAGAGCTAATAAAATGATGTTAAAATTAGGTGGCGGGCCACGTAAAATGATGTTAAAATGAGGTGACGCGCCATGTAAATTGGTGTTAAAATGAGGTAGCGGGCCACATAAAAATGTTAAAATGAGGTGGCGGACCAAGTAAAATGATGTTAAAATGAGGTGGCGGACCAAGTAAAATGATGTTAAAATGAGGTGGCGGGGCACAACATTTTTTTAAATGAGGTGGCGAGCCACATAAAATGATGTTAAAATGAGGTGGCGAGCTAATAAAATGATGTTAAAATTAGGTGGCAGGCCACATAAAATGATGTTAAAATTATGTTAAAAAGAGGTGGAGAACTAATAAAATTATGTTAAAATTAGGTGGCGGGCCACGTAAAATGATGTTAAAATGAGGTGACAAGCTAATAAAATGATATTAAAATTAAGTGGCGGGCCTCAAAATTTTTTTAAAAGAGGTGATGGGCCACAAAAAATGTTAAAATGAGGTGGCGGGCTAACAAAATTATGTTAAAATGAGGTGACGCGCCATGTAAATTGGTGTTAAAATGAGGTAGCGGGCCACATAAAAATGTTAAAATGAGGTGGCGGGCCACATAAAATGATGTTAAAATGAGGTGGCGGACCAAGTAAAATGATGTTAGAATGAGGTGGCGGGGCACAACATTTTTTTAAATGAGGTGGCGAGCTAATAAAATGATGTTAAAATTAGGTGGCAGGCCACATAAAATTATGTTAAAATTATGTTAAAATGAGGTGGAGAACTAATAAAATGATGTTAAAATTAGGTGGCGGGCCACGTAAAATGATGTTAAAATGAGGTGAAGAGCTAATAAAATGATGTTAAAATTAGGTGGCGGGCCACGTAAAATGATGTTAAAATGAGGTGACGCGCCATGTAAATTGGTGTTAAAATGAGGTAGCGGGCCACATAAAAATGTTAAAATGAGGTGGCGGACCAAGTAAAATGATGTTAAAATGAGGTGGCGGACCAAGTAAAATGATGTTAAAATGAGGTGGCGGGGCACAACATTTTTTTAAATGAGGTGGCGAGCCACATAAAATGATGTTAAAATGAGGTGGCGAGCTAATAAAATGATGTTAAAATTAGGTGGCAGGCCACATAAAATGATGTTAAAATTATGTTAAAAAGAGGTGGAGAACTAATAAAATTATGTTAAAATTAGGTGGCGGGCCACGTAAAATGATGTTAAAATGAGGTGACAAGCTAATAAAAGGATATTAAAATTAAGTGGCGGGCCTCAAAATTTTTTTAAAAGAGGTGATGGGCCACAAAAAATGTTAAAATGAGGTGGCGGGCTAACAAAATTATGTTAAAATGAGGTGACGCGCCATGTAAATTGGTGTTAAAATGAGGTAGCGGGCCACATAAAAATGTTAAAATGAGGTGGCGGGCCACATAAAATGATGTTAAAATGAGGTGGCGGACCAAGTAAAATGATGTTAGAATGAGGTGGCGGGGCACAACATTTTTTTAAATGAGGTGGCGAGCTAATAAAATGATGTTAAAATTAGGTGGCAGGCCACATAAAATTATGTTAAAATTATGTTAAAATGAGGTGGAGAACTAATAAAATGATGTTAAAATTAGGTGGCGGGCCACGTAAAATGATGTTAAAATGAGGTGAAGAGCTAATAAAATGATGTTAAAATTAGGTGGCGGGCCACGTAAAATGATGTTAAAATGAGGTGACGCGCCATGTAAATTGGTGTTAAAATGAGGTAGCGGGCCACATAAAAATGTTAAAATGAGGTGGCGGACCAAGTAAAATGATGTTAAAATGAGGTGGCGGACCAAGTAAAATGATGTTAAAATGAGGTGGCGGGGCACAACATTTTTTTAAATGAGGTGGCGAGCCACATAAAATGATGTTAAAATGAGGTGGCGAGCTAATAAAATGATGTTAAAATTAGGTGGCAGGCCACATAAAATGATGTTAAAATTATGTTAAAAAGAGGTGGAGAACTAATAAAATTATGTTAAAATTAGGTGGCGGGCCACGTAAAATGATGTTAAAATGAGGTGACAAGCTAATAAAAGGATATTAAAATTAAGTGGCGTGCCTCAAAATTTTTTTAAAAGAGGTGATGGGCCACAAAAAATGTTAAAATGAGGTGGCGGGCTAACAAAATTATGTTAAAATGAGGTGACGCGCCATGTAAATTGGTGTTAAAATGAGGTAGCGGGCCACATAAAAATGTTAAAATGAGGTGGCGGGCCACATAAAATGATGTTAAAATGAGGTGGCGGACCAAGTAAAATGATGTTAGAATGAGGTGGCGGGGCACAACATTTTTTTAAATGAGGTGGCGAGCTAATAAAATGATGTTAAAATTAGGTGGCAGGCCACATAAAATGATGTTAAAATTATGTTAAAATGAGGTGGAGAACTAATAAAATGATGTTAAAATTAGGTGGCGGGCCACGTAAAATGATGTTAAAATGAGGTGAAGAGCTAATAAAATGATGTTAAAATTAAGTGGCGGGCCACGTAAAATGATGTTAAAATGAGGTGACGCGCCATGTAAATTGGTGTTAAAATGAGGTAGCGGGCCACATAAAAATGTTAAAATGAGGTGGCGGACCAAGTAAAATGATGTTAAAATGAGGTGGCGGACCAAGTAAAATGATGTTAAAATGAGGTGGCGGGGCACAACATTTTTTTAAATGAGGTGGCGAGCCACATAAAATGATGTTAAAATGAGGTGGCGGACCAAGTAAAATGATGTTAAAATGAGGTGGCGGGGCACAACATTTTTTTAAATGAGGTGGCGAGCCACATAAAATGATGTTAAAATGAGGTGGCGAGCTAATAAAATGATGTTAAAATTAGGTGGCAGGCCACATAAAATGATGTTAAAATTATGTTAAAATGAGGTGGAGAACTAATAAAATTATGTTAAAATTAGGTGGCGGGCCACGTAAAATGATGTTAAAATGAGGTGACAAGCTAATAAAATGATATTAAAATGAAGTGGCGGGCCTCAAAATTTTTTTAAAAGAGGTGATGGGCCACAAAAAATGTTAAAATGAGGTGGCGGGCTAACAAAATTATGTTAAAATGAGGTGACGCGCCATGTAAATTGGTGTTAAAATGAGGTAGCGGGCCACATAAAAATGTTAAAATGAGGTGGCGGGCCACATAAAATGATGTTAAAATGAGGTGGCGGACCAAGTAAAATGATGTTAGAATGAGGTGGCGGGGCACAACATTTTTTTAAATGAGGTGGCGAGCTAATAAAATGATGTTAAAATTAGGTGGCAGGCCACATAAAATGATGTTAAAATTATGTTAAAATGAGGTGGAGAACTAATAAAATGATGTTAAAATTAGGTGGCGGGCCACGTAAAATGATGTTAAAATGAGGTGAAGAGCTAATAAAATGATGTTAAAATTAAGTGGCGGGCCACGTAAAATGATGTTAAAATGAGGTGACGCGCCATGTAAATTGGTGTTAAAATGAGGTAGCGGGCCACATAAAAATGTTAAAATGAGGTGGCGGACCAAGTAAAATGATGTTAAAATGAGGTGGCGGACCAAGTAAAATGATGTTAAAATGAGGTGGCGGGGCACAACATTTTTTTAAATGAGGTGGCGAGCCACATAAAATGATGTTAAAATGAGGTGGCGGACCAAGTAAAATGATGTTAAAATGAGGTGGCGGGGCACAACATTTTTTTAAATGAGGTGGCGAGCCACATAAAATGATGTTAAAATGAGGTGGCGAGCTAATAAAATGATGTTAAAATTAGGTGGCAGGCCACATAAAATGATGTTAAAATTATGTTAAAATGAGGTGGAGAACTAATAAAATTATGTTAAAATTAGGTGGCGGGCCACGTAAAATGATGTTAAAATGAGGTGACAAGCTAATAAAATGATATTAAAATGAAGTGGCGGGCCTCAAAATTTTTTTAAAAGAGGTGATGGGCCACAAAAAATGTTAAAATGAGGTGGCGGGCTAACAAAATTATGTTAAAATGAGGTGACGCGCCATGTAAATTGGTGTTAAAATGAGGTAGCGGGCCACATAAAAATGTTAAAATGAGGTGGCGGGCCACATAAAATGATGTTAAAATGAGGTGGCGGACCAAGTAAAATGATGTTAGAATGAGGTGGCGGGGCACAACATTTTTTTAAATGAGGTGGCGAGCTAATAAAATGATGTTAAAATTAGGTGGCAGGCCACATAAAATGATGTTAAAATTATGTTAAAATGAGGTGGAGAACTAATAAAATGATGTTAAAATTAGGTGGCGGGCCACGTAAAATGATGTTAAAATGAGGTGAAGAGCTAATAAAATGATGTTAAAATTAGGTGGCAGGCCACATAAAATGATGTTAAAATTATGTTAAAATGAGGTGGAGAACTAATAAAATGATAATAAAATGAAGTGGCGGGCCTCAAAATTTTTTAAAACGAGGTGATGGGCCACAAAAAATGTTAAAATGAGGTGGCGGGCTAACAAAATTATGTTAAAATGAGGTGACGCGCCATGTAAATTGGTGTTAAAATGAGGTGGCGCGCCACATAAAATGTTAAAATGAGGTGATGGGCCACATAAAATGATGTTAAAATGATGTGGCGGACCAAGTAAAATGATGTTAAAATGAGGTGGCGGGGCACAACATTTTTTTAAATGAGGTGGCGAGCCACATTAAATGATGTTAAAATGAGGTGGCGTGCTAATAAAATGATGTTAAAATTATGTGGCGGGCCACATAAAATGATGTTAAAATGAGGTGGCTATCCACATAAAATAATGTTAAATGTAGTGGCGGGCCACATAAAATTATGTTAAAATGATGTGGCGGGCCACGATAAATGATGTTAAAGACAAGTGGCGGGCCACCTTAAAATACGTTAAAATGAGGTGGCTGGCCACATAAAATGTTAAAATGAGGTGGCGAGCCAATAAAATTATGTTAAAATGAGGTGGTGAGCTAAAAAATGTTAAAATTAGGAGCCGGGCCACCTTAAAAATGATGCTACAATGATGTGGCAAGCTAATAAAATTATATTAAAATGTGGTTGCAGGCCACAAAAATGATAAAATGAGGTAACGGGCCACATAACATGTTAAAATGAGGTGGCAAACCACATAAAATGTTAAAATGAGATGGCAAGCTAATAAAATTATGTTAACATGAGGTGGCGGGCCACATAAAAATATGGCCTGGAGTTAGACACCTGTGGTTTAGAAGATATGCAATGCATGCATGAAAGAAGAAATACATTTAGCATGTTTGGCCACCAAAGCCTGGAGTTTGACACGTGTGCTCAAAGCCAAATTGTTGTCTGCTCTGTGAAACTCTGCTATATTTACCAGCTTGAGTAGAAAATGGATGGATGGATGGAGTTTCATACATAAGCTTCTTAAAAAAACAAACAAATGAAAAGACAGAGTGTCGAGCAGAGCTCAAGCTATTCTGGGTTTGGATGAGTGTGTTGACGCTTCTTGACCAAACTACCAGCAAAGCAAACACACCAAGAGTTAGCCAAAGAAAAACATGTAGAGGGAGCAAAAGAGACAGGAGGGCTAGAAACGAGGAGTTGTATGCATTCCATTTCCACATACTTGCCGGAATGCAAAGTCACAGCTGCAGTTTTCTTCCCCCGCAAGTTAGTGAGTATAAGTGCTTGCACAAACCTGCCTGCATCTCACGCACACACACATTTATACACACATCTGAACACACACTTCACAACATCCGTGTGAGTCAGACTGCACCGAGGACTTATTTAGCTTGTAACATTTTTTTTTTTCCTTTTAGGTCCTTTCCATCTAAATTCTGTGAGGAGAAGAAATGTTTCTGCAGAGCTGAATCACAGCGCTGAAGGGAAATGAACCAATGCGTCACGCTTTTTCCCGTCTGCTCGCACACATTGCAGACACAATCTCAAGACACCCCGGCTAACAACTAATACGCCCTATTAAGGTTAAATTAACTTTAAAAGGTGGAATGCTGAAAAAGGTTTTCATGTGGCCCAGTTCCCAAACTAGAACCAAATGTAAAAACTCCCCATGACCCAAATTAGAATACTAAAATATTGTAATTTGCTGGCAATATCATCATTTATTCTATGTTTATATGTAGTTTGCTAAAATGAGGTGGAAGGCCAAAAACATTTTTTTTAAATGAGGTGGCGGACCACGTAAAATTATGTTAAAATGAAATGTTGGGCCATATAAAATAATGTTAAAATGAAGTGGTGAGCTAATAAAATGTTAAAATGAGGTGGCGGGCCATATGAAATAATGTTAAAATGAGGTGGCGGGCCACAAAAAATTATGTTAAAATGAGGTGGCGAGCTAATAAAATTACGGTATGCTAAATGAAGTGGCAAGCTAATAAAATGTTAAAATGAGGTGGCGGGCCATAAAAAATAATGTTAAAATGAGGTGGCGGGCCACGAAAAATGATGTTAAAATGAGGTGGCGCGCTAATAAAATTATGTTAAATGAGGTGGCTAGCTAATAAAATGTTAAAATGAGGTAGCGGGCCATATAAAATAATGTTAAAATGAGGTGGTGAGCTAATAAAATGTTAAAATGAGGTGGCGGGCCATATAAAATAATGTTAAAATGAGGTGGTGGGGCACAAAAAATGATGTTAAAATGAGGTGGCGAGCTAATAAAATTATGCTAAAATGAGGTGGCAAGCTAATAAAATGTTAAAATGAGGTGGCGGGCCATATAAAATAATGTTAAAATGAGGTGGTGGGGCACAAAAAAATGATGTTAAAATGAGGTGGCGATCGAATAAAATGATGTTAAAATGAGGTATCGAGCTAATAAAATGATGTTAAAATGAGGTGGCGAGCTAATAAAATTATGTTAAAATGAGGTGGCAAGCTAATAAAATGTTAAAATGAGGTGGCGGGCCATATAAAATAATGTTAAAATGAGGTGGTGGGGAACAAAAAAATTATGTTAAAATGAGGTGGCGATCGAATAAAATGATGCTAAAATGAGGTATCGAGCTAATAAAATTATGTTAAAATAAGGTGGCGAGCTAATAAAATTATGTTAAAATGAGGTGGCAAACTAATAAAATGTTAAAATGTAGTGGCGGGCCATATAAAATAATGTTAAAATGAGGTGGTGGGGCACAAAAAAATTATGTTAAAATGAGGTGGCGATCGAATAAAATGATGTTAAAATGAGGTATCGAGCTAATAAAATGATGTTAAAATGAGGTGGCGAGCTAATAAAATGATGTTAAAATGATGTGGCAAGCTAATAAAATGTTAAAATGTAGTGGCGGGCCATATAAAATAATGTTAAAATGAGGTGGTGTGGCACAAAAAATGATGTTAAAATGAGGTGGCGATCGAATAAAATTATGTTAAAATGAGGTGTCGAGCTAATAAAATGATGTTAAAATGAGGTGTCGAGCTAATAAAATGATGTTAAAATGAGGTGGCGAGCTAATAAAATGATGTTAAAATGAGGTGGCGGGCCATATAAAAAAATGTTAAAATGAGGTGGAAGGGCACAAAAAATTATGTTAAAATGAGGTGGCGATCGAATAAAATGATGTTAAAATGAGGTGTCGAGCTAATAAAATGATGTTAAAATGAGGTGGCGAGCTAATAAAATGATGTTAAAATGATGTGGCAAGCTAATAAAATATTAAAATGAGGTGACGGGCCATATAAAATAATCTTAAAATGAGGTGGGGGGCAAAAAAAATTATGTTAAAATGAGGTGGCGATCGAATAAAATTATGTTGAAATGAGGTGTCCAGCTAATAAAATTATGTTAAAATGATGTGGTGGGCCAAATAAAATGTTAAAATGAGGTGACCGGTCACATAAAATTTTCAAATGAGGTGGCGGGCCACACAGAATGATGTTAAAATGAAGTGGTGGGCCACACGTTGTGGGCCACACGTGGTGGGCCACATAAAATGATGTTAAAATGAAGAGGCCTGCCACATAAAATGATGTTAAAATTATGTTAAAATTATGTGGCCTACCACATGAAATTATCTTAAAATGATGTGGCGAGCTAATAAAATGGCATTAAAATGAGGTGGTGGGCCAAATAAAATGTTAAAATGAGGTGGCGGACCACGCAGAATGATGTTACAATGACGTGGCAGGCCACATAAAATGATGTTAAAATGAGGTGGTGGGGCACAAAAAATAATGTTAAAATGAGGTGTCGAGCTAATAAAATTATGTTAAAATGAGGTGGCGGGCCATATAAAATAATTTTAAAATGAGGTGGTGGGGCACCAAAAATGATGTTAAAATGAGGTGGCGATCGAATAAAATTATGTTAAAATTAGGTGTCGAGCTAATAAAATTATGTTAAAATGAGGTGGCGATCGAATAAAATTATGTTAAAATGAGGTGTCGAGCTAATAAAATTATGTTAAAATGAGGTGGAAAGCTAATAAAATGTTAAAATGAGGTGGCGGGCCATATAAAATTATGTTAAAATGAGGTGGAAAGCTAATAAAATGTTAAAATGAGGTGGCGGGCCATATAAAATAATGCTAAAATGAGGTGGTGAGGCACAAAAAATGTTAAAATGAGGTGGCGATCGAATAAAATGATGTTAAAATGAGGTGTAGAGCTAATAAAATGATGTTAAAATGAGGTGGCGGGCCATATAAAATAATTTTAAAATGAGGTGGTGGGGCACCAAAAATGATGTTAAAATGAGGTGGCGATCGAATAAAATGATGTTAAAATGAGGTGTCGAGCTAATAAAATGATGTTAAAATGAGGTGGCAAGCTAATAAATGTTAAAATGAGGTGGCGGGCCATATAAAATAATGTTAAAATGAGGTGGTGTGGCACAAAAAATTATGTTAAAATGAGGTGGTGATCGAATAAAATTATGTTAAAATGAGGTGGCGAGCATAAAATGATGTTAAAATGAGGTGGCGAGCTAATAAAATTATGCTAAAATGAGGTGGCAAGCTAATAAACTGTTAAAATGAGGTGGCAGGCCATATAAAATAATGTTAAAATGAGGTGGTGGAGCACAAAAAATTATGTTAAAATCGAATAAAATTATGTTAAAATGAGGTGTCGAGCTAATAAAGTGATGTTAAAATGAGGTGGAGAGCTAATAAAATGACGTTAAAATGAGGTGGTGAGCCAAATAAAATGTTAAAATGAGGTGACCGGCCACATAAAATGTTAAAATGAGGTGGCGAACCACGCAGAATGATGTTACAATGAGTGGCAGGCCACATAAAATGATGTTAAAATGAGGTGGTGGGGCACAAAAATGTTAAAATGAGGTGGCGCACCACGTAAAATGATGTTAAAATGAAGTGGTGGGCCACATCAAATGATGTTAAAGTTATGTGGCCTGCCACATAAAATGATGTTAAAATGAGGTGGTGAACTAATAAAATGTTTAAATTAGGTGGCGGGCCACATAAAATGATGTTAAAATGAGTTGGCGAGCTAATAAAATGATGTTAAAATGAGGTGGTGGGCCAAATAAAATGTTAAAATGAGGTCACCGGCCACATAAAATGTTAAAATGAGGTGGCGGACTACGGAGAATGATGTTACAATGAAGTGGCGGGCCACACAAAATAAAGTTAAAATGAGGTGGTGGGCCACAAAAATGTTTTAAATGAGGACCACATAAAATGTTGTTAAAATGAAGTGACGGGCCACATAAAATTATGTTAAAAATGAGGTGGCAAACTATTAAAATGAGGTGGCGGGCCACTTAAATTATGTTAAAATTAGGTGGTGTACCAAAAAAAATGTAGGTGGCGGACCCTGTAAAATGATGTTAAAATGAAGTGATGGCCCACATAAATGATGTTAAAATGACGTGGCCTGCCACATAAAATGTTAAAATGAGTTGGCGAACTAATAAAATGTTTAAATTAGGTGGCGGGCCACATAAAATGATGTAAAAATGAAGTAAAAGAAGAAAATGTTCATTAGGAATTATACAAATTGACCCATTTTGAGTGAGCCAGCAAAGTGAAACACTCACTGAAAAACTTTGAGTTCCTTTTTCTTCTTCCGATTGTGTCCAGAACATTCCTACAGAAAGAAAGAAAGAAAACGAGAAAAAGGTTTACAAAAGAGAAAAAGTAGTGTAATTTGAATAGGCAACTGGTATTTCCTCCTATAAAGTTGACTTTTGGACTCACCTTAGCTCCACCTCTCCCCAGCTTTTACAGCGATCGTCCTCATCGTCTGGAACAAGAAAGTGTCCACTTGTCATAACATTGCACATTAACATTCTCATTCAAAATGAATGAAGAGTGCAAACGTGGTGGAGTCAGTAAGCAGCAGTGACTGATCCAAGCTCGTGCTGCAGGGTGTATGTCATGTGATCAATCCACCACCTCCACTTATCTCCACCCACCACCTTCAGTTTTACCTGTGACATCGGCGCACTGCTGGAGGGCAGATTTTATCACCGGCCTTTTTATTGTTGAGTACTAAAGTTACAACTCATGTAACATACTGGAAACATGAGGCTGAATCAGTCAAATCAGGACACAATCAAGTGGTATGTTGATTAAAAGTGCATGGTTTAAGACAAGGGTGTCCAAAGTGTGGCCCCGGGGGCAATAAATGTTAAGTCGAAAAATTCTAAAGTGGTACCTTGGGATACGAGTGCCCCAGTTTACGGGTTTTCGGGGATACAAGACGTCTTAGGTTCATTTTGATGCTCAAAGTTAAACTCTAAACTCGTTTTCATTGAAGGCCACCTCGCAGTTATGGCAGCTTTTAACAGCAAATAATATTTACATTGACCTATGATTGTAATTATTATATATTTTATTCTGTAAACTGCAAAAAAAAAAAAAATCTGCAGATTTTACAGTAAAAAACAAATTAATTACTACAAATTAAACATTGTTTTTTTTAACAGCATATTACGGTATAACTTGAGGGTTCCAGGTTCGATCCCCGCTTCCGTCATCCTCGTCACTGCCGTTGTGTCTTTGGGCAAGACACTTTACCCACCTGCTCCCAGTGCCACCCACACTGGTTGAAATGTAACTTAGATATTGGGTTTCACTATGTAAAAGTGCTTTGAGTCACTAGAGAAAAGCGCTATATAAATATAATTCACTTCACTTCACGGTAAATGGAAAAATAACACTACTGTTTTTTTATGGGGAAAAATGGCAGCTTATTTCCCAGAATTTTACTATAAAATTTACATTATAACATACTACTGTAAATGGAAAAACCATACCACTGTGGGGTTTTTTCTGGCAACTAAACTGCAAAGCTTTTACAGATTTTTTTCCCCCATTTACAGTAATACAACAACAACAACTGTAAATTTGACTGTAAAAAGGCAGGCAGCTCATTCAACATAATTTTACCATAAAAAACAGGGCATCATTTTGATACATTTGGTATATAAAAGATAATAAAACCAATACGATGTACGGTAGGTCAACCAATATATGCTAACTTATCTGAACAAAACAACATCTTACCTATAACACAGAGGTAACGAAGGAAATTAGTGTAATATCTAATCCAGTGATTTTCAAACGGCGGTATGTGATACGCCACATAATCACTATATTAAAGTACGGTGTTTTTTTTTCCTCCCTATATTCAAACATGGTGTTACAGTTCAAACTGTAACAACTCAGTCACCAGAATTTTGCTATAAAATATACAGTGGGTTGCTTTTTTTTTTACAACATATTACTGTAAATAGAAAAATAGTACTAGTGGTTTTTAGGGGTGAAAATATGGCAGCTTAGTTCCTAGAATTTTACTATAAAATGTACATTACAACATCCATCCATCCATCCATTTTCTAGCGCATATCCCTTTCAGGGTCGCGGGGGGGTACTGGAGCCTATCTCAGCTACAATTAGACGGAAGGCGGGGCACACCCTGGACAAGTCGCCACCTCATCACAGGGCCAACACAGATAGACAGACATTCACACATTACAACATATTACTGTAAATGGAAGAAACCATACCACTGTTTTTTTTTTTATTCTGGCAACTAAACTGCAAAGCTTTTACAGATTTTTTTGTTTTTCCCATTTAGAGTAATACAGCATAAAAACAACAACAACCGTACATTTTACGGTAAAAAAAAATGCTGGCAGCTCATTCAATAGAATTTTACCATAAAATATACAGTGTTTTTTAAAATGTAAATGTGAATGGGAAAATAGTACTACTGTTTTTTTATGGGGAAAAATGGCAGCTTAGTTCCCAGAATTTTACTATCAAATTTACATTACCGTATTTTCCGCACTATTAGCCGCACCTAAAAACCACAAATTTACTCAAAAGCTGACAGTGCGGCTTATAACCCGGTGCGCTTTATATATGGATTAATATTAAGATTCATTTTCATAAAGTTTCGGTCTCGCAACTACGGTAAACAGCCGCCATCTTTTTTCCCCGTAGAAGAGGAAGTGCTTCTTCTTCTACGCAAGCAACCGCCAAGGTAAGCACCCGCCCCCATAGAACAGGAAGCGCTTCTTCTTCTACTGTAAGCAACCACCCGCCCGCGTAGAAGAAGAAGAAGCGCGCGGATATTACGTTTCATTTCCTTTGTGTGTTTACATCTGTAAAGAACACAAAATGGCTCCTACTAAGCGACAGGTTTCCGGTTCATGAAAAGACGCAATCTCTCCATCCGCACACGGACTACTATTTCACAGCAACTGCCTAAAGACTTTCAAGAAAAGCTGGCTACTTTCCGTGCATATTGTAAAAACAAGATAGCTGAAAAAAAGATCCGGCCAGAGAACATTATCAACATGGACGAGGTTCCACTGACTTTTGATATTCCTGTGAACCGCACTGTGGATACAACAGGAGCTTGCCATGCTAATGGCCAGAAACTTCCACCCATGGTGATATTCAAAAGGAAGACCTTGCCAAAAGAGACCTTTCCAGCCGGCATCATCATAAAAGCTAACTCGAAGGGATGGATGGATGAAGAAAAGATGAGCGAGTGGTTAAGGTAAGTTTACGCGAAGAGGCCGGGTGGCTTTTTTCACGCAGCTCCGTCCATGTTGATATACGACTCCATGCGCGCCCACATCACGCTGGTTTTAATATATTATTAAAGTTTGACTGACCTATCTGACTGTTTTTTTGACATTCCTTTAGCGCAGTTAGATGCGGCTTACAACACGGGGCGGCTTATAGGTGGACAAAGTTTTGAAATATGCCGTTCATTGAAGGCGCGGTTTATAACCCAGGGCGCCTTATGGTGCGGAAAATACGGTACAATATATTACTGTAAATAGAAAAACCATACCACTGTGTTTCTTTATTCTGGCAACTAAACTGCAAAGCTTTTACAGAGAATTGTTTCCATTTACAGTAATACAGCATAAAAACAACAACAACAACAACCGTACATTTAATTGTAAAAATGCTGGCAGCTCATTCAACAGAATTTTACCATTAAAAATGTTTTGTTTTTTTTCAATCTACGGTAATATGCTGTAAAAACCAACGTAAATTTTACGGTAAAATCTATTTTCATTTTTACAGTGTACAAGTTGATGCATAACTTGCTTTGAAATCAGAAGTCAAGCAGATATTTAAGTATTCATTTTTGGGAAAATTATATTGATGCCATATTGAATAGTATTAAAGTTTAAAAGTTATGCCAATTCATGCAGTACATATTTTTTTTCTTTCAAAATGAAAAAAAAAAAACACATTTACCATGAAATGATAAGCTACTTTATTGACGCATGTTATTTCCAGGCATTCGCGGGCCCCCGGCTTTGAGTTTGACACGTGTGTTTTAAGTTGTGAGCAAAAATTCAGATTACGAGCCTCCCAACCCCTAGTTGGTGTAGGGAATGCTACAGTGAACCCCGTAAGATCCAACCAAAACATGCCCTCGCGTTCGTTACATACAGTAGCTTGCGTCCCCTGACACGTTACGTGCAGTTCCCTTCCAAAACGCTAGAGGGCAGTGTTTTCCTAAATGAGCAACCACAACTGTTAGCTTCCTGTGCATTGTAGTTGTAGTAAACAATGGCATAAAAAAAAGCCCACCAACCACATCTCTGCGGTTTGCGTTGCTATATTTTTTCGGTGGAGTGCGTAAAGGTCCGTGCCAAAATAGCTACGTGACGCAAGAGCATATTTTAGCCTTTACTCGTTCGCATTCGACCATTGGAGCAAAGAAAGCGAGTCTGAAGGACAGTGCAGAAGAGTAGTGGATGATATTCTAAAGACAGAAATCATCAAAAAATATGACAGAGCGTGTAGCGAGCTAACTTGGTAAAGCAGTTAGAGTGCAGCATACTGAAACAAAATGGGTCTTTCACTGTAAAAACAATATCTAAACAGCGGACATGTATCCATGAAAATATGGAGAAGCTGCTGATGGTGTGTTTGACGGAGCTGTAAGAATGCTGTACATTATCGTTACATTATTTAATGTAGTACTATGTTCTATTGTATTGTTTTTTTCAATACAACATTTATTATTTAAAAGTTTTTCTTTAAAAAAAAAGCATCTTACATGTTAAATTGTGCTGTTTTGGCTGCCAGGCAGCAATTACATTGATTTCAATGGCAGAAGCTGTTTCGCAAATACAAATTTTTCGAGATACGAGCTGCGTCACGAAACCGATTCAACCCATAACTCCAGGTACCACTGTACTTATAATTAACAATAACAATATCCAAAATCCCTCCGTATCCTTTGATTTATTCATTTTTTTGGTACGAAGCCCTCAGCGGCAAAAGTTTGGACAACCTGATTTAAGAAAAAAAAAAAGCCAATTCTGATTGGTTTCCTCTTTTTTTTTTTTTACCTTTTGTAGAGAATACTCGAGTTCTGCGATCCCTCGCAATGCCTTCCTCCTCTTCCACCTCTACAAGCTCCTTGTTCCTTCTCTCGGCGGTTTTACGGATCCCCCGTCTCCTCAAACGAGCCTCGACGCCCAGGTCCCGGAAGCTGCAGGAGCTCGCGAGAGTCCCGCCTCCCGGTTTCCTGGCCGCTGCGTCCGCGCTATCCTCGCCGGATTCCGACGCTAAACCACCCTCCCCGCCTCCGTCCTGACCTTCTTCTCTTTCTGCCTCCTTCCCCTCCTCGTCACGGCCCTCCGTGGAGGGGACGAGGAGGTCCGGCTGAGTCTCGTAGTTGAGTATGGGGCAGCTGCTGGGCTTATAGAGCGTGTTGCTCACAGACAAATACATCTCCACTTCCTTCTGTCTGCTCGCTTCTCTCTCTTTCTCTCTAATCTCATCGTCTGCCTCCTCGGGCATTTTCACGTCTACGACTATGAGACCAGGCGGGGGTTCGGCGTCTTTATCCGCCTCCGTGCTGTGTTCCTCCGTCCTCTGTGTGTCTATCAGTGTGTGATGGTGAGTGTGTGCGGGTGTGTCAGCATGCATGGCTGAGAGAGGGTCAGCATGCATGTCTTGTTGGCTGTGCCCCGTACCTCTCGGACCCTCTTCCTCCTCTGACTGCGAGCTATCCAGGTGCATCTCGGCGGTCCCCCGCGTGACCTCGTCCGCCTGCGTCTCCTCGGGCTGCGGGAGGTCTCGTCCCGCCGAGTCGTCTAACGCCTCCTCCCCCGAGTGTCCGAGGATCTCCCTCACCACACTTTTAGCCCACTTAAGATGAGGGGCCTGGGAATGGCGCTTAGGCTCCTCAGACATGCTCCAGGCGCCGCTCATTCGGATCCGAATGGCCTCCTTCTGCTCCGGGCTCATGGCTTCGATGTTAAACCCCTCCAAGGCGGGGAGGATTTGCTCAAAAGTCACCTGAGAGTAAACGTCGGCGTAAGGATTACTTGGAAGAGGATCCATTTCGGCTATTTCTTTATTCCTCTCCCTCCACTCCATGAGGAGCTTTTCAGTCTGAGAGTCTCTATTCAAGGGCCCGATCTCGGCGTACGGATGCTCCGGTTTCCTCGCTCTCATTCTGGGATCCTGATGTCCAGCGTCAGGCGTTTCCTCGCACCTGCTGTCGTCCCTGTCCACTAGATCTTCATCACTCCCCCTCAGGCGCAGGGATTCATCATCTCCGCTCTGAGAAAGGTCTCCTTCCTCGTCTTGTGACGGTGACGTCCCCTCAGGCTTGTTTTGCCCGATGACGCAGAAGACGTACTTGGGCCCCTTCTCCCTCCCTCCTTGCTCCTCCTCATTAGCACTGTCCTCCCTCGTCCGGGAGGCGTCGTCGCCCCCATCCCCGCCCTCCAAAAAGTCCTGACAGTCCACAAACTCCTCTCGCTCGTCCTCGTCGCCGCTGGACACGGTGACAAAGCCGTCCTCCGCCGCCAACACTCGGTCTCTGTCTTGCCTGCACCCTGCCTCACTTCCTCCTTCGCTCTCCTCGCTCTTGTCTTCAGTCTCCCTCCACTCCTTTTCACGCTTCTGGACCTCCTCCCCTCCGCGTACTTTCTCTCCGTCTTTGCTCCTCCTGTACTCACGTCTCCGACTTACGAGGCGCCCACCCTCGTCTTCCCCCTCCCTGCGCTCGCTTTCTAAGTCGTCCTCCAGCGAGGAGTCTTTGCTATTCTTGCCCCTTCGTGGTTCTAACCACATCCGTCTCTGCTCTCTCTCGCTTCTCTTTGCGCTCTGAGGACTCTTTCTGTCGCTCCGCTCGCTCCCCACTTCCCCTTCGTAGTAGTCTCTTCCCGCCCTGCGTCTGTGGCTATCATTGTCCATGTCGCTGCTCCACTCTCCGCTGCTCTGAGCTCTCTGCGGTTCCCTAGAGGCCGCCTCCTTCCACCTAGGGTCAGCCTCTCTTTCCTGTCTTGGCCTTTCCTTCCTAGGTTCGTTCTCTCTCCTGTCGATCGACCAGCCTCTCCGGTCCCCATATGGCTCCCTCTCCTCCCGCCTCCTGGGTCTGTCTGCTTGTCTGTGTCCAATGTAGTCCCCCTCGCTCCTGCTGTGTTGATAGGTCAACTCCTCCCGCTCTCTCCTGGCCCTCGCTCTTTCTCGCCTCTTCTCCCGCTCGTCACTGTCCCCCTCACTCCTCGTCCCCACACCTCTCTGGTGGGTCCTCCTATCCGGATGCGACTCCCTGTCCCTCCGACCGTGTGGGGAGGACACCGTGGCTCGTCCGTCTCCCACCTGATATCTTTGCCTGGATTTCTCTTCTTTCGTGTCCCTTTCTCGCAATCTTTCCCGTCTCCAGCTGTCAGTCTCCATCCTTCTCGGCCGGGTGTGCTCGCGGCCCTCATCCCTTTCACCGCTTCTTCGTCGCATCCTGGGAAACGTGTCTCCCTTCTTCGTCCCACGCTCCTTCTCAAACTCCCGTTCCGCATGGGACAGAGGCCTTCCGTTCCTCTTGTCACCATCTTGCCTCTTTTCCCACCACTCCCGCTCAGCCTCCCTCGGCCTGCGCGGGGGGCCTCGGTCTCGCTCATAGTACCTCTCCCGGGGGTCGGTGTCTCTGTACCTGGTCTTGTCTCTCATTTTCACCACTTCCCGATCCCGCCGTCTCGCTTCTTCTCGGTTGCTCTCCCGCTCGGACTGGGCGGTCATGGCCGGTCTGGGACTGGGGTCCCTGGAGTGTCTTCCACCGGACTGAAGCTTTCCATCAGATGTGGTCCGGTTTGAAAAAGTGTCAAAGAGGGTGCAGCTTGGCCTTTTGGTCCCCATGGTTGCATACTTTGGAGAACCCTAAAAAACATGTACATCAGTTTAGTCCCAAGTTGAATATGCATCTTACATAATCAACATGCTTCCAGGCTGCTGTGCTAGTTCTAGGATTGGAATTGGGGGTTAGATCACCAAAATGATTCCCGAGCGTGGTCGCTGCTGCTGCTCCCTTCACCTCCCAGGGGGTGGAACAACAGGATGGGTCAAATGCAGAGGATACTTTCACCACACCTAGTGTGTGTGTGACTACCAGTTGTACTTTTTTAATCCAGGGGTGTCCGAAATGGCCGCATACAGAAAAGTTGCATCATTTTGATACATTTGGTATGTTAAAGATACTAAAACCAATACAATGTATTGTAGGTCAACCAATATATGCTAACTTATCTGAACAAAACAACATCTTACCTATAACACAGAGGTAACAAAGCAAACTAGTGTAATATCTAATCCAGTGATTCTCAAACTGTGGTATGTGTACCACTAGTGGTACGCCACATAATCACTTGATTAAAGTACAGTGTTTTATTCCACAATATTCAAACCTTATTCCGCTATATACATCAGTTTAGTCCCAAATTGAATATGCATCTTACATAATCAACATGCTTCCAGGCTGCTGTGCTAGTTCTAGGGTTGGAATTGGGGGTTAGATCACCAAAATGATTCCCGAGCGTGGCCGCTGCTGCTGCTCCCTTCACCTCCCAGGGGGTGGAACAAGAGGATGGGTCAAATGCAGAGGATACTTTCACCACACCTAGTGTGTGTGTGACTACCAGTGGTACTCTAACTTTTTACTTTTTTTAATCCAGGAGTGTCCAAAATGGCCGCATACAGAAAAGTTGCATCATTTTGATACATTTGGTATGTTAAAGATACTAAAACCAATACAATGTATTGTAGGTCAACCAATATATGCTAACTTATCTGAACAAAACAACATCTTACCTATAACACAGAGGTAACAAAGCAAATTAGTGTAATATCTAATGCAGTGATTCTCAAACGGTGGTATGTGTACCACTAGTGGTACGCCACGTAATCACTTGATTAAAGTACAGTGTTTTATTCCCCTGTATTCAAACTAGTGTTGTCTTGATACCAATATTTTGGTATTGGTACCAAAATTATTTCGATACTTTTTGGTACTTTTCTAAATAAAGGGGACCGCAAAAAAATGCATTATTGGCTTTATTTTAACAAAAAATATTAAGGTACATTAAACATGTTTCTTATTGCAAGTTTGTCCTTACGTAAAATAGTGAACATACAAGACTTGTCTTTTAGTAGTAATTAAGCAAACAAAGGCTCCTGATTTAGCTGCTGACATATGCAGTAACATATTGTGTCATTTATCATTCTATTATTTTGTCAAATTTATTAAGGACAAGTGGTAGAAAATGAATTATAAAGCTACCTGTTCATTTACTGTTAATATCTGCTTAATTTCTCTTTTAACATGTTCTATCTACACATCTGTTCAAATGTAATAATCAATTATTCTTATGTTGTTTGATACTTTACATTAGTTTTGGATGATACTACAAATTTGGGTATCAATCCTATACCAAGTCTTACAGGATCATACATTGGTCAAATTCAAAGTCTTCATGTGTCCAGGGACGTATTTCCTAAATTTATAAACATAATATGAATTTTTTTAAACGAAAGAAGATGATGTGATGCCAAAAAATATCGACGTAATCCTAGTAGTATTGACTAGATACGCTACTGTACATCCATTACAGTGGATGTCGGGTGTAGATCCACCAATGGCGTTTGTTTACATTGTGACGCCGGTGAGCTACGGTGTGTAGTGAAGCATGTTTAGCTATTCCTCGTCCTACAGGGATGATACTTGTAAGAAACGTACTTTATTTGCTGCCTTGGAGGCGAGGATTAGTGATTCAGGGGGTGGCGGACCGGTACTTTTCAGAGGCGGTATAGTACCGAATATGATTCTTTAGTATCGCGGTACTATGCTAATACCGGAATATCGTACAACTCTAATTCAAACACGGTTTACAGTTCAAACTGTGGGTAATGTAACAGTGGCCAAATATATTAAATATACTTGGTAAATAAAACCTCTGCCTTGTTTTTAATAAATACTTAGACCTGGTACGTTACTGTAGTTTATTGTTCGTCATCGTGGTGGTACTTGGACATCCATGTTTTTGCTGAGGTGGTCATGGTAAAAGAAGTTTGAGAACCACTTGTCTAATTTAAATCGCTTTCTTCTTATTATTTATGACTAATATTAATTGCAAAAAAATTGTACACATAACCCTCATGACAGGTTCAGCCATTTTGGTTTTCGAGCCCCATTTTCCCCAGAGTTGAATTGGGCCATATCTGGGTTTTTTTTTTGTGTAATGTTCTAATTCGGGACATGTTTATTTTGTCTAGAACAGGGGTGTCTAACTCATTTTAGATCGGGGGCCACAAGGAGAAAAATCTACTCCCGAGTGGGCCGGACTGTTAAAATCACGGCACGATAACGTAAAAATAAAGACAACTTAAAATTATTTTCTTTGTTTAAAAATAGAACAAGCACATTCTGAAATTGTACAAATAATATTGTTGTTGTTTTTTACACTTGCACGTTGCGGTTATAGTATTATATATTTTTTTGTCGTTATTTATCTTTTCTGAATGAATTATGTGATCATGTTCATCAGTCACTCATTGGTGTTAATTTTCAATCTATCAAGATTAAAAAAATATCAAAATCAAATTACAGGATGTTATTTATGTAGTTTGATCATTTTCCTCGACTTATTTATTAAAGGGGAACATTATCACAATTTCAGAATGGTTAAAACCATTAAAAATCAGTTCCCAGTGGCTTATTATATTTTTCGAAGTTTTTTTCAAAATTTTACCCATCACGCAATATCCCTAAAAAAAGCTTCAAAGTGCCTGATTTTAACCATCGTTATATACACCCGTCCATTTTCCTGTGACGTCACATAGTGAAGCCAACACAAACAAACATGGCGGAAAGAACAGCAAGCTATAGCGACATTAGCTCGGATTCAGACACGGATTTCAGCGGCTTAAGCGATTCAACAGATTACGAATGTATTGAAACGGATGGTTGTAGTGTGGAGGCAGGTAGCGAAAACGAAATTGAAGAAGAAACTGAAGCTATTGAGCCATATCGGTTTGAACCGTATGCAAGCGAAACCGACGAAAACGACACGACAGCCAGCGACACGGGAGAAAGCGAGGACGAATTCGGCGATCGCCTTCTAACCAACGATTGGTATGTGTTTGTTTGGCATTAAAGGAAACTAACAACTATGAACTAGGTTTACAGCATATGAAATACATTTGGCAACAACATGCACTTTGAGAGTGCAGACAGCCCAATTTTCATCAATTAATATATTTTGTAGACATACCCTCATCCGCGCTCTTTTCCTGAAAGCTGATCTGTCCAGTTTTGGAGTTGATGTCAGCAGGCCAGGGAAGCTAGGGTCGATAGGGGGTTTAGCTCGCTCGTCTGCGGGAACAAACTGCCGCCATTGCTTGCCGTGCTACCGAGGTCCTTTGTCCCTGAATTGCTCACACACTCCGGCAGATTCAATGGGGGTCTGGCGGCAGATTTCTTTGACTTTATCGTTGGAAATGCATCTGCTTTGAGTGTCGCAGGATATCCACACATTCTTGCCATCTCTGTCGTAGCATAGATTTCGTCGGTAAAGTGTGCGGAACAAACGTCCAATTTCTTGCCACTTTCGCATCTTTGGGCCACTGGTGCAACTTGAATCCGTCCCTGTTCGTGTTGTTACACCCTCCGACAACACACCGACGAGGCATGATGTCTCCAAGGTACGGAAAACAGTCGAAAAAACGGAAAATAACAGAGCTGATTTGACTCGGTGTTTGAGAAAATGGCGGATTGCTTCCCGATGTGACGCCAAGTTGTGACGTCATCGCTCCGAGAGCGAATATTAGAAAGGCGTTTAATTCGCCAAAATTCACCCATTTAGAGTTCGGAAATCGGTTAAAAAAATATATGGTCTTTTTTCTGCAACATCAAGGTATATATTGACGCTTACATAGGTCTGGTGATAATGTTCCCCTTTAACATCATGTGGTTTATTCTGTACATATGTAGCATCGTCTACAAAGATACAAATATACAAAGAATTGCTATTGCGACATACAGTGGCTGTTTCTTTCATTAAAAAATTTCTGGTTAATTTTTATACTTAGCAAACTCATCCTGAGGGCCGGATAAAACCTGTTTGTGGGCCTGATCCGGCCCTCAGGTCGTACGTTTGACACCCCTGGTCTAGAAGGTGTTGCGGGCCGATAGAAAACGAGCTGCGGGTCGCACTTTGGACACCCCAGGCTTAATCCAATCCGCCTAAAGTTAAAAGTGCAAGAAAGCGAAGACACAGAAAAGGTGACACCCTCCTGCAGTTTGCTAAGAATGCCGCACAAACCTGCAAAGCACAGCAGACCAAAAGGAGGCCTTTGAGAAAGCAGGGGCCTGTTGCACATAGGCACGGCATTTAACACATAAGTCACAACATAACACTGCAGAAAGAACAAAACACTGACAGAGTATTTATGTGCGAGAGAGCGAAGTCACTCACCTGAATGTGAAGTTGTGGGGGAGAGCTGATCTCTCTCTCTCTCTCTCCCTCCTTCTTGTCCAGCTCAGCTCTCAAGCATGAGATTGCACAACACACAAGTATGCATTCCCTGCTTTGTCCAAAGGTGACATATTGCTACATTTCCAAAGAAAAAGATGAATGTTTACGCCTGAGATCTCTTCGCTTTCGCTGCTCTCCAACCTCCTTCTGCAAATTCCCAAGCAAGTCTCAACAGATTGACACTTATCTTCTCCCCTCCTCCTTGTCCTCCTCTCTCACCCCCCCTGTGCCTTGTTGTCCTCTAAAAAAATAAAAAAAAAGTGCTCTCACTGAACAGCTCTCTCATAAATCAAGCACCAAAAAAAAAGTCTGTACGGTCTTGTCCGCTCTTATTCCCTACCCATTCACTTGCCAGGCTGCAGTGTGAAACCCCCTGGAACAGAACTGGTCGCTGGCTGAAGACTGATCCTGCCCCATTCTTCTCTCACCAAACACAGGAAGTACACCTCTTTGCTGTTTTTTCCCTCTTGGAGCAGCTGATTGGTTGATACAGAGTAGCCGGGTGTGGCTGCACAACAGACACACACACACACACACACACACTCACATAGCCAGGTGAGGTGATCATCGCAGGGAGGCTGGGGGAGGGGTGAAAAGGGCCTAAAACAAAAAAGAGGAGAATGAGAAATTTGTTTAAATTTATTTTATATGGATCATGCATACATCCATCCAGCCTATCAGAGGTGGGAAAAAAAGCAATAACGCAAGAAACTTCGGGTGATACGAACCATTATGTTTAAATGTTTATTTTGGCAGGCTCGTGTTTGTTTAATTCTTTGCGCTCATAAATTTGTCAAATCCACTGTACATTCCTCATTCCTCAGCCCGCCAAACAGGAGCTTTGCACACTGCATTGGGAAACAGGCCATTTTTAGCAGCATTCCCCCTCCGAGGAAATGCATCCAGACAGGGGGGCTCGTATGGTAATTTTAGTATGGGAACAACGTACTGTAATGCAAACTAACCCCTTTATACAGAGATGGGTCAGACAGACGCTTGATCAGGACAACAATGATCAGGAATGAAATACAAAGCCTGCAGTGCCCTTTCAAGATATGCACAAGAACATAAAGGGGTCCAATCTTGTTTTGCAATTGAGGTGTATTTGCTTATCATTCCAATCTTGATGTTCTTATTTTGATAGCGGACAATTGCATTAGGACAGGGGTGTCAAAGTCAAGGCCCGCGGGCTGGCCCTGGCCCGCGGGTCTTGAGTTTGACGCATGTGGATTAGAGCAGTGGTCCCCAACAACCGGGCCGCGGCCCGGTACCGGTCCGTGGATCGATTGGTACCAGACCGCACTAGAAATTAAAAAAAATATATAAATTAAAAAAAAGTTTTTTACATTTTTTTTATTAAATCAACATAAAAAACACAAGATACACTTACAATTAGTGCACCAACCCAAACCTTGAGTTTGACGCCTGTGGATTAGAGCAGTGGTCCCGGTGCCGGTCCGTGGATCGATTGGTACCGGGCCGCACAAGAAATAAAAAAAATAAAAAATAAAAATATAAATTTTTTTTTATTTTTTTTTATTAAATCAACATAAAAAACACAAGATCAGAATCAGAATCAGCTTTATTGTCATTACGCAAGGTAAAGATACACTTACAATTAGTGCACCAACCCAAACCTTAAGTTTGACGCCTGTGGATTAGAGCAGTGGTCCCGGTACCGGTCCGTGGATCGATTGGTACCGGGCCGCACAAGAAATAAAAAAAATAAAAATAAAAAATATAAACTTTTCTTTTTTTTTTCTTTTTTTTTTAATTAAATCAACATAAAAAACACAAGATACACTTACAATTAGTGCACCAACCCAAACCTTGAGTTTGACGCTTGTGGATTAGAGCAGTGGTCCCGGTACCGGTCTGTGGATCGATTGGTATCGGGCCGCACAAGAAATTAAAAAAAAAAAATAAATACAATTTTTTATTTTATTTTATTTTTTTTAAATTAAATCAACATAAAAAACACAAGATACACTTACAATTAGTGCACTAACCTAAACAACCCCCCTCCCCCGTTTACACACATTCACACTCATTCGCACAAAAGGGTTGTTTCTTTCTGTTATTAATATTTCTGGTTCCTACATTATATATCAATATATATCAATACTGTCTGCAGGGATACAGTCCATAAGCACACATGATTGTATTTTTTTTTTTTGTCATAAAAATAAAATAAAATAAAATACAACAGCACGGTGGAAGAGGGGTTAGTGCGTCTGCCTCACAATACGAAGGTGCTGAGTAGTCTGGGGTTCAATCCCAGGCTCGGGATCTTTCTGTATGGAGTTTGCATGTTCTCCCCGTGACTGCGTGGGTTCCCTCCGGGTACTCCGGCTTCCTCCCACCTCCAAAGACATGCACCTGGGGATAGGTTGATTGGCAACACTAAATTGGCCCTAGTGTGTGAATGTGAGTGTGAATGTTGTCTGTCTATCTGTGTTGGCCCTGCGATGAGGTGGCGACTTGTCCAGGGTGTACCCCGCCTTCTGCCCGATTGTAGCTGAGATAGGCTCCAGCACCTTCCACGACCACGAAGGGAATAAGCGGTAGAAATGGATGGACAATAAAATAAAATACAAAATTATTCTATGTTTGGCCAAAGTAAGACAAAGAAAACAATCTAAAGTTGTCTTTTTTTAGTTTTAATGCCATGATGAAAACTGAAATTTCAGTTTTTGGTCCGGCCCTGACTGACTTGGGACCATTGCAAAATGATGTGCGTCCCAAAGCCACCAGCCTTGGCGTGACTATAGACAGCGATTTTAAACTTAACAAAGAAGTCAATGGCCTTTTAAAATCGTGTTTTTACCATCTTCGTCTTTTAGCAAAGGTAAAACCGTTTCTATCTTTCAACCTTTTTGAACAAGTCGTGCATGTTTTTATTTCAAGTCGCCTGGACTACCGCAATGCACTTTATGCTGGCATTAGCACAAAAGCTCTCTCCCAGGTCGCGGTTAGTCCAGAATGCGGCAGCATGACATGACACATATAACCCCAATTCTTCAGACTTTGCACTGGCTCCCTGTTCATTTCAGAATTGATTTTAAAATATTGCTGTTTGTTTTTAAAGCTTTGCATGGACTGGCACCTCAGTATATCTCGGACCTCATCCAAATTTACACTCCTGTGCGCGCTCTGAGGTCCGAGAGCCAGCTCCAGCTCGTGGTGCCCAAGACCAGACTTAAAACCAGGGGAGACAGGGCCTTCTCTGTGGTCAGCCCTAAGCTCTGGAACACTCTGCCCTTCCATGTTCAAACTGCTCCCACAGTGGAGTGTTTTAAGTCTCGTCTTAAGACCCACTTTTATTCTCTGGCTTTTAACACTACGTGAGGTGTGTGGTCCTCTGTGTTTTTAAAATTTTGATTTCTATTCATTGTTTTAATTGGTTTTACCTTTTAAAATCGTTTTTAATCATATTTATTATTATATTGGTTTTATATTGATTTTATATGTATTTATTTTTTGTTTTTATTCAGTCATTGGTGGAGCTAAGGATAATATTTGAATATTGTTTTTAATATTGTTGTGCAGCACTTTGGAAAAATTTGTGTTGTTTGAATGTGGTATACAAATAAAATGGATTGGATTGGATTGGATTTTAATAGTCCGGCCCGCGTGTGCACAGATTTTCCTCCACGCGGCCCCTGATCTAAAATGAGTTTGACACCCCATGGTTAACAATTTGCAATATGGTTGGCAATAGGGATGTCCGATAATGGCTTTTTGCCGATATCTGATATTCCGATATTGTCCAACTCTTTAATTACCGATACCGATATCAACCGATACCGATATATACAGTCGTGGAATTTTTTATTTTTTTATTTTTTTGTCCTGTCCAGCTTCTCAGGCAAATCATATAGTTGATGTAGATGCCCATATCGGCTGTTCAGATTTATTTTACAAAAGAGAAGTGTAGGATACTTCTCTTGTTGCCTTATTTGTATTTGACTTTATTAAATGTATTTATATTATCATTTGGTACAGCCGGGCCGGAGCAGGAGGGGATAGAAAGAGAGAAAAAAAGAAGACAGAGGGGGAAATTGTGGGGACAAGAGGGGGATTAGACAGACAGACAAAAACAACAATAGCAAACACAACAATAACAACAACAACAACAACAATAGAGCAACATCAGCAAATACGACATGTACAAATGTGATGGTAAAAGTGATAGCAAATAAGCAGTTAGCAGTCGTGGAATTAACACATTATTATGCCTAATTTGGACAACCAGGTATGGTGAAGATAAGGTCCTTTTTAAAAAAATAAAAAAAATAAAAAAATAACATAAATAAATTAAAATTTTCTTGAATAAAAAAGAAAGTAAAACAATATAAAAACAGTTACATAGAAACTAGTAATTAATGAAAGTGAGTAAAATTAACTGTTAAAGGTTAGTACTATTAGTGGACCAGCAGCACGCACAATCATGTGTGCTTACGGACTGTATCCCTTGCAGACTGTATTGATATATATTGATATATAATGTAGGAACCAGAATATTAATAACAGAAAGAAACAACCCTTTTTTGTGAATGAGTGTGAATGAGTGTAAATGGGGGAGGGAGGTTTTTTGGGTTGGTGCACTAATTGTAAGTGTATCTTGTGTTTTTTATGTTGATTTAATTAAAAAAAAAAAATTCTGATGTTACATTTTAAAGCAGTGGTTCTTAACCCGGGTTCGATCGAACCCTAGGGGTTCGGTGAGTCGGCCTCAGGGGTTCGGTAGAGCCTCCGCCGCGGAGGTCAAGACACACCTGACTCATCTTGTAAATAACAACTTCTCCCTATCGGCGTACTATTGATACCCCCAAACAATGTTTCCTCTAATTTTCCATCTGATTTGCAGGTGTGTAATTTGTTGTGAGTTCATGCACTATGTGTTGGTTTTGTTCTTTGAACAAGGTGATGTTCATGCACGGTTCATTTTGTGCACCAGTAAAAAAACATATAACTTTGTTGTGAATTTGAATTTTTTTTATTGTATTTATCACTAAAGAAGGGTTCGGTGAATGCGCATATGAAACTGGTGGGGTTCGGTACCTCCAACAAGGTTAAGAACCACTGTTTTAAAGCATTTATCGGCCAGTTGGCAACTACCGTATATTACCAAATAAACGCCCTTGTGCAAATAACCGCCCATGTCCTAATAGCCGCCCGGGGTCTGACCCCATTTTGTGAATTAAACGCCTCTTCCTAATAAACGCCTATGTCCAAATAGCCGCCCATGGGCTGTTATTTGCATAATTTAGATTAAAATCATATTGACTTCATTAAACCCAATTTATAAGCTAAAAGGAAAAGCAAAGGTGCAATAATTCTGGTCATTACGGTAACAGCAGACGTTACGTGGGGATTCTGGGTAATCAACATATTGCAATGGGTGACCGCATATAGCGTAACACACACTCAACGACAACAACAAACCCACGAGGAAAAGTTTCAACATGGCAAGCAACAGCAGCAGTGAGTTGAATGAACAGGATACCGGTACACCACAACTGATGGACGGGAATACTTTAAGGGGGAAGAAGAACAGAAAGTTTGACTTAAAGTTCAAGCTAGCGGTTGTGAAGTATGCGGAGCAGAATTCTGGTTTGGCAGCGGCCAGGCAGTTTAACGTTGACCCAAAACGTGTACGAGAATGGAAACAAAAAAAGGGAGAACTACAATCTCAGTCGGCAATCGATGGAAAACGGGCTCGCTTATCTGGTGGAGGTAGGAAGAAAGTGAGCGACGAGCTTGATGCTAATTTGTGTCAGTGGATCAGAGGTGGGTAGTAACGCGCTACATTTACTCCGTTACATCTACTTGAGTAACTTTTGGGATAAATTGTACTTCTAAGAGTAGTTTTAATGCAGCATACTTTTACTTTTACTTAAGTATATTTATAGAGAAGGAACGCTACTTTTACTCCGCTACTTTTATCTACATTCAGCTCGCTACTCGCTACTAATTTTTATCGATCTGTTAATGCACGCTTTATTTGTTTTGGTCTGTCAGACAGACCTTCAAAGTGCCTGCCTTACTGGTGACGTTTCACTTCGTTCCACCAATCAGATGCAGTCACTGGTGACGTTGGACCAATCAAACAGAGCCAGGTGGTCACATGACCTGACTTAAACAAGTTGAAAAACTTATTGGGGTGTTACCATTTAGTGGTCAATTGTACGGAATATGTACTGTACTGTGCAATCTACTAATAAAAGTTCCAATCAATCAATCAAAAGTGTGAGGGAAAAAAGATACTTGTTTTATTTCAACCGTACCGTCAAAAGCCTCAAGACTGACCGCACATGAGGACGTTCCTGTCTTCACAATAAAAGTGCCGCTCCATCGCGCCTGCGCTTTCAAAAAAGAGTCTCCGAAAGCTAGCGCAAACAAGCTAGCAAGCTACGGAGTTTGACGCCAATATATTTCTTGTAAAGTGTATAAAAACGAATATGGAAGCTGGACAAATAGGATGCCAAAAACCCACCACTTTCATGTGGTATTGGACAGAAAGGAGGAACTTTTCTTCTCCTCCATTTGAAAACGTGGACGTTATCATCACTACTGTCTGATTACAATCAATGCAAGTCATCAGAATCAGGTAATACACCAACTTATATTCTTGTCTTCATTAATGAAAGGAATCTATATATTAAACATGCATGTATATTCATTAAAACACCTTTAACATGTAAACAAAAACAGCAAAATAAATACTTATAAATTATATACTGTATATACCAATGTATATGTATGTATGTATGTATATATATATATATATATATATATATATATATATATGATATGAGTGTGTATGTTACTCATCAGTTACTCAGTACTTGAGTAGTTTTTTCACAGCATACTTTTTACTTTTACTCAAGTAAATATTTGGGTGACTACTCCTTACTTTTACTTGAGTAATAAATCTCTAAAGTAACAGTACTCTTAATTGAGTACAATTTCTGGCTACTCTACCCACCTCTGCAGTGGATACATCACGTTCGTGGACTGAACCACCGTGTGTCCCGCAAAATGATCCGCATTAAGGCAAAGGACAGTGACAGTATTATTGTCCTGTTTTGATGGTGGGTTTTATACTTGAGTACTTGGTACCATAATTTTATTTTTCCCGGTAGGCTGCTTTATTTAAAAAGTTTATTTATTTTTAGTATTTGTATTCTATTTGACAATTGTTGCACTACTGTCATGTTGAGGCCTTGTTGATCTCTTGTCTTTTGATAGTCTTGTTTTTTTTGTTTGTATGTTTACATTAGCTTTAACATTTAAAGTTTTTAGTACGAAAAAAAAATACTGGACACTAACCATTGTAACCAAATAATGGCCTGGTGCAGGCTGGTGCAAAAATAAATAAAAGCCTTGTGCAAATAACCGCCCATGTCCTAATAGCCGCCCGGGGTCTGACCCCATTTTGTGAAATAAACGCCCGGGCTACTATGGGGCAGGGCCGACATCCGGGCAACTGAGCTACATACGGGTTCTTCGAGCCATAGCAACCTGACTGGCGTTGAAAACAAACCGTCGCCATGACTCTTTAACCTGTCGACCTGCGCTGATTATACCCGTCATTCTGACTCCAAAATGCCAAAAAACTGTGTTGTTTTTGGTTGTGCAAACCACAACTGGAAACAGGGAAAACAAAGGTCGTATTTTGTTCTGCCAAAGCGTGCTAAAAGCCCACAGAGACGAGACAAATGGCTCGCAGCTTTACACCGGGAAAACGAGGACGGTTCTCACTGGAGTCCCCCAAAATCCCGGGTCGTGTGTTCGGATCACTTCGTTTCTGGTAAATATAAGGAACAAAAATCCACCTTCTTAACCACAACTTGGTCCATGCTAATGTTGAACCCGTTGAATTTTTACTGAATAACGTTCGACAGCTGAAGTTGTTGTTGTTGCACAACAATAACATACGGTATAAAGGCTATTTCCAGTAATTCAGCAAATAATAAATCATAATACTGAACTGAATTTGAATGAGCTCTCTACAGATATAATAAATATACAGATACTGGTAGCCACCGTGTCATCCTTATTATCATTTATCAACATACCTTGGGTGATTTAACAATTTTTATGTGATTTATTCGTTATATAACAACCGAAGCTAACAACCGACCTGGTGCGCTTGTGAGGTAGACATAAAGATTTCCAAATTCCATGTCCGGCCATTGTGTAGGATTATCAGTCCACGCATCTGCTGGAAGGCGGTAAGGGCAGTCGTTTAATCCAACTACAGAACATTTTAACTCGTATCTTAACCTAGCCTCACTGGAAAGACTATTTACATAATCATACGCCATTTAGAACAGTTTAAAATGCCGTGAAACCTCGTTAAATGCCTTTTCTGTCAATGCTGTGTTCGCTGTGAGCTGGTTTGTTTTCAACGAATTCAATATGGCGACCGCGTTGCTAGGGGATTGGAGGGCGGAAGTGACGTAGGTCCGCCCTCGCCCATTTGGTAATATACGGTATGTTGTTTTATATCAATTTTATATTAACTATACTGGCCTTTTTAAATTGTTGTTTGAAAATAAAAACATTAACATGGTTATAGCCATTTATAGTGTATGTTGTTCAAAAGTAAATAAAACACTTACTATTCATTTCCCAGAGTCTACTGTTTTTTTTTTTTCATTCGTTGCAGATGCAGAGACGCTTCCGGTCAGCTGACGTCACGTAGCGGAATCTCGCGCTTCTCATTGGACGCTGCGGTCACGTGACGGCACGTTTAGTTTCACTTCCGCACTTTGGAACTCCTCCACTCCTGCTCGTTTCAGGTCGCGTCTAAAACACTTCTCCGACGAAAAAGAGCGTCGTCGTAAAGACACGGCAGCCTAGTCGTTTGAAGGCTGGTATAAATATGTATTTGTTTGTATAATTTAGGGAAAAATTAGAAGCAGAACTCTTTTTTTTTTTTTTTTGCTAAAGTCAACCAGGAAGTGGCTCTGGCACAAAGTCTCGCTGCATCACTTGTGCTGCTGTCAGCTAACTTCTCCATCGCTATTAAAGCAGAAATAATGCAGGTACGTTCACAGCATTCTTGTGTTTTATGACCTCTTTATGGTTTGCTTCAAAAGTTGATTCTACTTGTAGTCAAGTACATGAACAAATAGAGTAAAATGCAATTCATACTATATTTAGCATGTATTTTGCATATGTTTACACATTTCACTATTTTGAATAATACATTACCCATGGGAACTGGGGGCACTAGAGTATTTAGACAAAAAAAAACTCGATATCATCGAACAATCATTATTTACATTACAACTAGGGATGTCCGATAATGGCTTTTTTGCCGATATTGTTCAACTCTGAATTACCGATACCGGTATCAACCAATACCGATGTGTATACAGTAGTGGAATTAACACATTATTATGCTTAATTTGGACCGCTAGGTATGGTGAAGATAAGGTCCTATTTAAAAAATGATTTATAAAATAAGATAAATAAATTAAAAATAAATTTCTTGAATAAAAAAGAAAGTAAAACAATATAAAAACAGTTACATAGAAACTAGTAATGAATGAAAATGAGTAAAATTAACTGTTAAAGGTTAGTACTATTAGTGGACCAGCAGCACGCACAATCATGTGTGCTTACGGACTGTATCCAATCAATCAATCAATCAATGTTTATTTATATAGCCCTAAATCACAAGTGTCTCAAAGGGCTGCACAAGCCACAACGACATCCTCGGTACAAAGCCCACAAAAGGGCAAGGAAAAACTCACCCCAGTGGGACGTCGATGTGAATGACTATGAGAAACCTTGGAGAGGACCGCATATGTGGGTAACCGAAAGCAATGGATGTCGAGTGGGTCTGACATAATATTGTGAGAGTCCAGTCCATAGTGGATCCAACATAATAGTAAGAGTCCAGTCCATAGTGGGGCCAGCAGGACACCATCCCGAGCGGAGACGGGTCAGCAGCGCAGAGATGTTCCCAACCGATGCACAGGCGAGCGGTCCACCCCGGGTCCCGACTCTGGACAGCCAGCACTTCATCCATGGCCACCGGACCTGTGCCCCCCCCCCCCCCCCCTCCACAAGGAAGAGGGGAGCAGAGGAGAAAAGAAAAGAAACGGCAGATCAACTGGTCTAACAGGGGGGCTATTTAAAGGCTAGAGTATACAAATGAGTTTTAAGATGGGACTTAAATGCTTCTACTGAGGTAGCATCTCTAATTGTTACCGGGAGGGCATTCCATAGTACTGGAGCCCGAATACAAAACGCTCTATAGCCCGCAGACTTTTTTTGGGCTCTGTGAATCACTAATAAGCCGGAGTTCTTTGAACGCAGATTTCTTGCCGGGACATATGGTACAATGCAATCGACAAGATAGGACGGAGCTAGACCGTGTAGTATTTTATACGTAAGTAGTAAAACCTTAAAGTCACATCTTAAGTGCACAGGAAGCCAGTGCAGGTGAGCCAGTATAGGCGTAATATGATCAAACTTTCTTGTTCTTGTCAAAAGTCTTGTCGTCTTGCAGACTGTATTGATATATATTGATATATAATGTAGGAACCAGAATATTAATAACAGAAAGAAACAACCCTTTTGTGTAAATGAGTGTAAATGGGGGAGGAAGGTTTTTTGGGTTGGTGCACTAATTGTAAGTGTATCTTGTGTTTTTTATGTTGATTTAATTAAAAAAAAACACACACAAAAAAACGATACTGACAATAAAAAAAAACGATACCGACAATTTCCAATATTACATTTTAAAGCATTTATCGACATCTTTAATTACAACATATTAAAAGATGACATTTATGGACCACAATAAACAATAAATGATAAATGGGTTATACTTGTATAGCGCTTTTCTACCTTCAAGGTACTCAAAGCGCTTTGACAGTATTTCCACATTCACCCATTCACACACACATTCACACACTGATGGCGGGAGCTGCCATGCAAGGCGCTAACCAGCTAACCATCGGGAGCAAGGGGTGAAGTGTCTTGCCCAAGGACACAACGGACGTGACTAGGATGGTAGAAGGTGGGGATTGAACCCCAGTAACCAGCAACCCTCCGATTGCTGGCACGGCCACTCTACCAACTTCGCCACGCCGTCATTCCATTGTATTATCATCATTCACTTGCATTAATAACTAGAGATGTCCAATAATGGCTTTTTTGCCGATATTCCGATATTGTCCAACTCTTAATTACCGATTCCGATATCAACCGATACATACAGTCGTGGAATTAACACATTATTATGCCTAATTTTGTTGTGATGCCCCGCTGGATGCATTAAACAATGTAACAAGGTTTTCCGAAATAAATCATCTCAAGTTATGGAAAATAAATGCCAACACGGCACTGTTATATGTATTATTGAAGTCACAAAGTGCATTATTTTTTTTTTAACATGCTTCAAAACAGCAGCTTGGAATTTGGGGCATGCTCTCCCTGAGAGAGCATGAGGAGGTTGGGGGGGGGGGGGGGGGTATATTGTAACGTCCCGGAAGAGTTAGTGCTGCACGGGGTTCTGGATATTTGTTCTGTTGTGTTACGGTGCGGATGTTCTCCCGAAATGTGTTTGTCATTCTTGTTTGGTGTGGTTTCACAGTGTGGCGCATATTTGTAACAGTGTTAAAGTTGTTTATACGGCCACTCTCAGTCTGACCTGTATGGCTGTTGACCAAGTCTGTCTTGCATCCACTTGTGTGTGTGAAAAGCCGTAGTTTTGTGATTGGACCGGCACGCAAAGGCAATGCCTTTAAGGTTTATTGGCGCTCTGTACTTCTCCCTACGTCCGTGTACACAGCGGCGTTTTGAAGAGTCATAAATTTTACTTTTTGAAACCGATACCGATAATATCCAATATTACATTTTAAAGCATTTATCGGCCAATAATATCGGCAGTCCGATATTATCGGACATCTCTAAAAAAATACTTAACTTTATTTTCAACTACCCATCAAATTCATAAAAATGACAATACATTTTACCTTATTCCTTACAGCATATTACTGTAAATTGAAAAAAACTACTATTGTTTTTTGCGTTAAAATTCTGTTGACTGAGCAGCCAGTTTTTGACTTTAAAATCTATGGTTGTTGTTTTTAACGATGTATTACTGTAAATGGAAAGACGGTACATTTGTTTTTACAGTGGAAAAACTGGCAGCTATGTTGGCAGAATAAAAAAAGAACTTGTACTGTTTTTCCATTAACAATATAATGTGGTAAAAACCAATGTCAGTTTATTACAGAAATTCTGGCAACTAAGCTGCCAGCTTTTTCCGTAAAAACCCCCCTCAAAAAACAGCGGTACTGTTTTTCCATTTACCGTAAAATGTTGTAAAAAAAAACAAAAAAAACCCACTAGATTTTACAGTAAAATTTTGTAACAGTGTTAAAGTTGTTTATACGGCCACCCTCAGTGTGACCTGTATGGCTGTTGACCAAGTATGCAAGGCATTCACTTGTGTGTGTGAAAAGCCTTAGGTATTATGTGATTGAGCTGGCCCGCAAAGGCAGTGCCTTTAAGGCTTAATGGCGCTCTGTACTTCTCCCTATGGCCGTGTACCACTACGTACAGCGGCGTTTTAAAAAGTCATGCATTTTGCTTTTTAAAACCGATACCGATAATTTCCAAACCGATACCAATAATTTCTGATATTACATTTTAAAGTATTTATTGGCCGATAATATCGGACATCTCTATTAATAACGTAATGCAACAATGTCTCTGGCAGGTGTTAACCTATCCCAGTCGAGGATCTCTCCTGGTTTGGACGGTGGTAGTTCAGCTTTTCCTGCGAGGCAGCGGGACTCACGCCGATGACGGCACCAAGAACTGCAAACTCGTCTTCGAGTCCGAGTCCGAACGGAAGGTCCTGCGGCGAATAGAGCCGCTCGCCCGCAAGAAGTAAGAGACACAGCCGTTGACGTTAGTATGCTCGTTACCAGATCGTGTCATCTTCTTCTCTACGTCGATAATAGCTTCACGGCAGAGATGCAGATTGGAGAGGCAAAGTACTCGTACGCGTTCCAGCTGTGCGGCGACGCAGGAGGCGTCCCAGGAGCCGGTGTCATTCAGGTGGAAAACCAGAAGACGGGACCGAAGATAACCGTGATTGGCTTGTACAATGCAACAGAGGTCATTGGAGGAAGTAAGTAAATATAGACAGAAAAGCAATTATGGACTGTTACATCATTCCATACAAACTGCAAAGACTTGCTATGAAATGCTGTGATGTTAACCAATGTCACCAACGGGGCTGCATTTCTTCAGTTCCTGTAATTTGATTAGAGAACATCCTGTCATGATAAATGATGCAAAATACTTCCTCCAAGAGCAAAGTAATTTTATTAGCATGACAATGCCATGGCAGATTTACAAGCAGCAGTTTAGCATTTCACATGCAACATAAGTATGTATTTAGTGTTTGTTGCTGCGTGTCTTGTCATGATAATGTATCGAAGCAGGTGCATTCCTACTATGTACTACGTTATTTTCTGTTCTCCTCTTGCAGGCGACTATGTGTGGCTGATCTATGGAAATGGAGAAAAATACGACACCCACTGCTCCAAAGAACAGAGGAAAGCCTTTGTAATGATTTTTTGCAACCGAAATTTGGAATCGGTAAGTCAGTGGAGTTAAAACAAAGACAAGAATGTAGCATAAACAAGCTGGACAGAAGCCAAGTATAAACATTGAAACCTTGATTTACAAACTTAATAGGGAACTGCACTTTTTTTGGAATTTTGTCTATCATTCACAATCCCTGTGTGAGACAAGAATACACGTCTTTCTTTTTTTTTTTTATCAAATCAACTTTATTTATAAAGCACATTTACAATTTACCACAGGGGTAGCCAAAGTGCTGTACAATAAGCAAGTTAAAAGATAACACAAGAAAAACGAGCAAACACAACTCGATAAAAAAAGAACAAACACAAAGGAGATTAAAAAAAACCCAGAGAAACAGGTTCACAGCAGGTGCATTATGGGACGCCATAGCAGGATGGAGATCACAGAGTGTTAAAGGCCAGGGAATAAAAGTGTGTTTTTAAGAGCGATTTAAAAACAGGAAGACAGGAGGCGTGCCTAACACTCAAAGGTAAGTCGTTCCAGAGCTTGGGAGCAACGACGGCGAAAGCTCTGTCACCTCTAAGCTTCAGCCTTGTGTCAGGGACCGTCACATACCTGCCAACTACTCCGGTTTTCCAGTAATTAGTACGGTTTTCATCAACCTATTCCGGGTTATGGTTGCAGTGATAAAAAATACGGTTTTTCATTCATTTAAAAAAATTTTTTTTTTTTAAGTTTTATTCACGAAATCGCGTAACAACAATGACAATCGACACTGCTTCCCGTAACTTCCTATCGAGCCATTCCGAATGCCATGCGCGAGGCTATTTATAGCCCCGCTGCCAAGCACGAGGCACCAGTTGCCCATTGTTTCCAAACGAGCGAACGATCATGGAATCAGCCGGAGAAAAATCGCAAACGAGTCTTAAACCGAAAAGAAAACTGCAGTCATTCCGTGAAGAATATTCAAAAGCCTATCCGGGAATAATTATCCGTTCCAAAAAGGGTGAAAACTACGCGAATTGCACCTTGTGTAGACAAGATTTTTCGATCGGACACGGAGGAATTAGCGATGTAAAAGACCACGTTGGGACAAAAAAAACACAAGTCTAATGCCGTTGCTAGCGATACAAGTGGAAAACTTTCAACGTTTTTCGTCGCCCAAACAGATTCTTTGGATGTGATGAATGCTAATGATGCTATTGAATTACATTTTAATGAAGTAAACTTATCATAAAGTTACCATATCATTTTTGCAGTATGATCAATCTGATAGAATAAATTTGGATTTTAGCCACAAAAAGGTAATGACACCAATGTTATCTATTGGAATTGTTTAGTACTGTTATACTGTTAAAAGTGTTTATACTATTTATGCTTTCAAGTCCAAGTTGAAGAAATCTTGTTAAATGTTGACAGCATAACTACCAAAATACAGAAGTATGTCCTTAATATTTTTGCAGTGCTATTTCTGTTGAAAAGTTAAAATGATTACATTAGAGATGTGATGTGCCACTTTTCAAGTGTCTGATGGCTTAAATGAATTTTCATTAATTTTTCATATTTTGAATTCTTTTGAAAGGCTTACAAAAAAACTACATTTGAATTGTAATTCCATGCTATTGACAGGACTATTAATTTTAATGAAGTTAGCTTACCATGTTTACAATATGATAATTGTGATAGAAATGTGAATTTTAGGCACAGAATATTTTTTACAATTGAACAAGGCAGTAGATTATACAAGCTTGGACAGAAAGTTAATAATGACACCAATTTTTTTTTAATGGAATTGTTTAGTACTGTTTTACCATTTGTTTACTGTAAAAAGTGTTTATACTGTTTATACTTTCAATCAACAAATTGAAGTCTTGTGAAAGGTTGACAGGATAACTGGCATTAACTGTCAAAATAATTTCAAACTATTGAAGTTAGCTTACAGAATAAACATGTCAATCAACCCATATGATTTTTGCTGTAATATTTTTGTTTTGAAAAGTCACTGTGACTGATAGAAAAGTGATGGTTTTAGCAACATTTTAACCTGTCTGAATGCTAATAATCATTTTGGACCCTGGCTACTAGGTTTTTCTGATTTCAAAAGTTGGCAGGTATGCCGTCAATAGCGGCTGATCAGCTGATCTTAGGGATCGTGGGGGGGGGGGGGGGCAGTAAGGCTGAAGGAGGTCGGAGAGATATGTTGAAGCGTCCCTGAATCGTATCGGCAACAACAAATACTTAATCAAATCATTCTGAAATCGAATCGTTACATCCCTAGTTTGTACACTTTGAACACAGTATAAAGCGCTGTATATCATGCAAACATTACAGGTGGGAAGGGTGGATTAACTTTCTATGTAATAACAAAACAACTCGCAGAACTGTTCTCATATGAGGCTGCCCTGCTGACACACACACACATTGTCACTAGCCCTGTTGTGCACCCTCAGTTTGAAATCACAAACTCCTTAAGTTAAACAGCCAGATCGCTACGATGATTAAGAATAAAAACTAAAACCTCAAGCGAGGGCACTGTTAATACTTCTTGAAAGTTTCACACCACATATTGCTTGTTTTTGCTTTCTTTGGACTCATATTGAGCTAGCAAGACTCAAAAATGCTATGGAAAGGCTAAAAACAAACGTGGGAAACGCACACAAAGTAGCAATTAGCACAACACTGCTCTACTGAATGAATGAGCAATGTTCGTACACCAAAGCATATTTTTATGAGGTCTGATTCGTAAATTGAAAAGTTCCTACAATGAGGGGTTCGTAAATTGAGGTTCCACTGTGTATCCATTGCGAAAACAGTATCCATTCCCTCATTTTTTTTTTTTTTTAATCAGCAAGTTTCATACTGGTTCATCCTCTACTTTCCTAGGGCCAACTGGAGGTGGTTCAGGAGAACAGGGAACGGGAGCAGCACTGCTACTACCAGTTCAAGCTAGAGTCCAGTGCCGTGTGTCCACCTCTTGAATACAAGCTTAGCGCCGGCTCCATCATACTCATCATGTGAGTGAATTGGAAAACACGACCAACAGCATCTCAGTATCTTCTCAAGGGATAATATTATAGAAAGTAATAATTGGATATACTTTCAGTATACTATTCACTAACCACGAGTCAACATATTATCTTAATAGCTGGCAACACAAGTGATTGGGAAGATCATTTTGTCTGGTGAGGCTACATGAGTGCTTCTGACACTGGGGCACTGCAGTTCATTGAGGGTAACATGAGAGAAACAACTTACACTTTGGTCACAGTATGGATATGTTTAGAGTAAACTTGGATATAGTTTAGAATAGTCAATGTACAGTTTGTTTAGCAGTGTGTGTTTACTATCTAACTAAGAATGAGTCACACACAGCCATTATTTTCTGAATAGCTGGCAATAAAAATGGGTACACCTCACAGTAATGATGTCCAAAGTATCATCGTTATATAGCATTGCCTTCATCCTCCTGGGCATAGACTGACCAGAGCAGCCAAAATTGTTAGTGGAATCCTCCTCCACTCCTCCATGATGACATTACTGGTGGACCTGGTGGATGTTAGACACCTTGCAACTTCCTTCCACCCACTTTAGGATGCCCCACAGGTGCTCTTAAAGGTGTGTTTGATGTCCATATATCATGTTGGAAAACTGCCACATGGCCTAGTTTCTCAAGTTGTGCTCACAATGTCACAGTGCATGTTGGAATTCACGTTTCCCCTCAATGAATCCATCAATCAAAGTTTTTATATAGCCCTTTATGGGAAGTGTCTCAAAGGGCTGCACAAGCCACAACAACATCCTCGGCTCAGATCCCACATCAGAGCAAGAAAAAACTCAATGAGATACAATGAGAAACCTTGGAGGGGACTGCAGATGTGGGGATCCCCCCCCCTGGGTGACCGGTGCAATGGATGTCGAGTGGATCTAGTTAATAGTGTGAGAGTCCAGTCCATAGTGGGGCCAGCAGGGGATCATCTTGAGTGGAGACAAGTCAGCAGCGCAGAGACGTCCCCAACTGATGCACAGATGAGTGGTCCACCCCGGGTCCCGACTTTGAACAGCTAGTGCATCATCTGTGGTCACCTGATAAACCTCTCCACGCAGGAGAGGGGGGCAGAGCCGAAAAGAGACGGCAGATCAACTGGTCTAAAAGGGGGGTCTATGGGAGACATATGGTACAATACAATCAGCAAGATAGGATGCAGCTAGACCGTTTACTATTTTGTACGTAAGTAGTAAAACCTTAAAGTCACATCTTAAGTGCACGGTGAGCCAGTCTCGGCGTTATATGACCAAACTTTCTTAAACCGCAGCACCTGCAGCACTCATGCATATGTTTAACAGTAGGCAAGACACAATTATCTTGCTACTCACCGCTATTTCAACAGTAATGGCTTTGTGTTGACTCATTTTCATGGCATATATGTGTGTGTGTGTGTGTATATGTATATGTGTATGTGTGTGTATATATATATATATATATATATATATATATATATATATATATATATATATATATATATATATGTCTTAATAAGGTTATCCAAAAAATAGTGCTCGATACCGTAGTAGAGCGCAATATATGTATGTGTGGGAAAAAAATCACAAGACTATTTCATCTCTACAGGCCTATTTCATGAGGGGTTCCCTCAATCATCATATATATATATATATATATATATATATATATATATATATATATATATATATATATATATATATAATGTATGTATATATATATATGTATATATATATATATATATATATATGTATGTATGTATGTATGTGTATGTATATATATATATATATTTATACAGTATATATATATATATTGCGTGGGTTTCCTCCTCCAAAGACATGCACCTGGGGATAGGTTGATTGGCAACACTAAATTAGCCCTAGTGTGTGAATGTGAGTGTGAATGTTGTCTGTCTATCTGTGTTGGCCCTGCGATGAGGTGGCGACTTGTCCAGGGTGTACCCCGCCTTCAGCCCGATTGTAGCTGAGATAGGCTGCAGCGCCCCCCGCTACTCGAAGGGAATAAGCGGTAGAAGATGGATGATAGATAGATATGTATATATATATATATATATATATATATATAAAAATCTCCTGATGATTGAGGGAACCCCTCATGAAACAGGCCTGTAGAGATGAAGTAGTCTTGTGATTTTTTTTCCCCACACATACATATATATATATATATATATATATATATACATATACATACATACATACATATACACACACACACATATATATATATATATATATATATATATATATATATATATATATATATATATGTTTACTTTTTTTAAGACTCAATTTTCACCAGTGAGTCTCAAAGTTTGGTACGGTAGCTCTATTTAGTGTTACGGCAAATAATCACTTAATTCAATATTGTAGTGTAACAGTTTTATTTTCCTATATTCAAACTGTGAGTAATGTTACAATATACTTGATAAATAAAGCTTCTGCCTTGTTTTTAATTAAATACCATGATACTGTATTTTAATATTGGTCATTATGTTGGTACTTGGAGAACCAAATGTTTTCGGACGTGGTACTTGGTAAAAAATACAAGTTTGAGAACCACTGTATTAGGCCATCTTTGTGCTTACTCGCTGCCAAGACAAGCTTTTGTAACATTTAACATATTTTGAAAAGGTTTTTATTATAATTTTTATATCAGTATATTGTAAGAATCAGTTTGAATTAAGAATCGTGTTGAATCGAGAATCAATTCTGAATCCAATTGTCACGCCAAGAATCGAATCGTGAGTTGCTGTAAGATTCACATCCCTAACAAGCTGCACACTGACTATAAACATGTTTACGTTCTATGTTATTGTCCCTTGACAAGATATAGCACAAACATTGATTGTCATCTCTTATTACAGCGCTTTCTGTCTACTGGCTGTTTACCTCGTTGGAGGTTTCCTCTACCAGCGGCTCATCGTCGGGGCCAAAGGCATGGACCAGTTCCCCAATTATGCCTTCTGGGTGGAGGTCGGCAATCTCTCGGCCGTAAGTACAACACGACGATGATCACCTACTTTTATTAGAATCCACTAATCCTTCTCTTTACAGGACGGTTGCGACTTTGTATGCCGCTCGCGGGATCGAGAGGAGCGCCCTACCTACAGGGGAGTGGCCACAGAACCTTTAGAGGAGGAGCCCGAAGAGCGAGATGACCACTTGTTACCCATGTGACCTCACAGAGAGGCGCTTTTGTTTTCACTGTGTGACAGGTTTGATGAAACTGCCTGTAGGCGAACTCTGTTCCGAAGGAAAGGGCAGGGCGTGTAATGTACAGACACAATGTAGAGCTCCTTCATACAGATTAGCAACCTCCGCACCTCGTTCATCAAGTCATTCATTTGGGATTAAAGCGAAGTTTCTTCTCTAGAAATGTGACAGGAAGTGTATTTTCTACTTGATGCAAATATATATGATATTGCCCCCCTGCTAATGATGTGTGAGTATACTGTAGGCCCACATAGGTCATAACACACTGCTGTGTTTTTTTTCTTCCTTTAAAACTGTTATTTAGGCGGGTTGGATATTGTGAACGTTTCATTTTAGGTCAGTCCTCATTCCACTCACACAGGTCAACATAAATGTATAATTAATACACAACATTCACATTCAATGATTAAAAAAACACTCACCCAAAGTTCTTAAGTTTTGCTGGTACAAGCAAATATATACAGATATATGATAACAAAATGTGCATTGATTATTTTTGAATTAGATATTTATATTTATATTTTGATCAAATAAATGCACTTTCATAGCAAATAACCAAAACTGATAAAGTCCTTAATAATGCCAATATTATTTCTACTGCTAGATGGTCCTTGTAATTTTACCTTTGAATAACTAAGTATTAAAGAATACGAAAGTGATTTGATGGTAACGAGGGCACTTCCCCGGTATTATAAAATATACACTGTACAATTTGGAATGTGTTGGTCAGTGATTAAAACCAGCTTTTCAAACTTGATGGAAAATTATGTTTGGGATTTTAAAGTCACTTCTCTTTTCTTTGCTTTATTTTAATATATTCTTTCATTTTATTTATAGTCTGAGTCCGTCCAAATCTTTAAAAAGATCATACTTATTTTTATTTTAAAGGGTCATCAACACGGAGTGGAAATTGGTTTTTTTCTGAAGTCACAGTTCAGTTTAAAACATGTTGTAATGGATGTCCTCACATTTGGACATTTTGTGTACAGTATGCAATGATGTTTGAAATAAAAAAGTTATATATGTTGACCTGACACTAATGTATATATTGTATAAATAAAAACATTAATTTAGTACTACTATAATCAAATGAATAGTAATTAATAGTGCTTCTCAGCTTTCAGACATACAATTTATTCGAATGATTTCCAATAAAGTATGAATACAATTTACCTCTGCTAGTATGGCAATAACGTTCCTTGCATTATTAAACACCAACCAATAGATAGCGTTGTGAACATCTAAAAGTATTCAAACGACGAAGAAGAAAAGCTTGCGATCAGCTGATAAAATGTAAACATGCTGAGTTTTTGGATTGATTGATTGAAACTTTTATTAGTAGATTGCACAGTACAGTACATATTCCGTACAATTGACCACTAAATTGTAACACCCGAATAAGTTTTTCAACTTGTTTAAGTCGGAGTCCACGTTAATTAATCCATGGTAAAAGCAGCAGATTGTCAAAGTCGTTTTTACTGAAGGCCACATTGCAGTTATGTCTGGCCCCAGAGGGCCGTTTCTAACAGTGAATACTATTATTACACACTTTTTAAGTAGATTTTATTAGTAGATTTTTTTTTGAACTAAAATGTTAAAAAATATATGTATGTTGCAATAATTTCACCTCAAAAGTTAGTGTATATTACTGGAAATGGAAAAACAGTATTGCTGTTTTATGGTAAAAAAAAAAAAAAAAAAAAAGAGCTCAGTTGCCAGAATTTTACTGTAAAATTGACATTTGATTTGTTTTACTGTAAATAAAAAAACCCTGCAATTTTACAGTAAAATCGTGGCACCTGAGTTGCCAGTTTTTTTTGTTTTTTTCCCCCGGTTTTTTTCCGTTTTTTTTTTTTTACCGCATATCAACAACTGTAGATTTTTCAGTGTATTACTGTAAATGCCAAAACATCCCCACAGTTTATTACAGTAAAAAAGTACAGTTGTTTTCATTCACAAAAAAAATGCTGAAAAACCACAGTAAATTTCACAATTTTACCATGAAATCCTTTGCTACTTTTACATTGCACAATTTGATGGATAACTTGCTTTGAAATCGTTGTTATTAGTATTTATTTCTTTTTTTTTAAATGGTTTGAATGTTCGATAATATATTTTTGCATAATTAGACAATATTTAAGTTAACATCATTTGCGATTACATGGAGTACTTTTTTTTTTTTTTTAAGAAAGAATACATTTAGTAAGAAAAGTTACAGTACTTTATTGATACATATTATTTGCAGGCTTTCAAGGGCCAAATAAAATGAAGTGGCGGGCCACATCTGCTATATCCATCTTCTTCCGCTTATCCGAGGTCGGGTCGCGGGGGCAGCAGCCTAAGCAGGGAAGCCCAGACTTCCCTCTCCCCAGCCACTTTGTCCAGCTCCTCCCGGGGGATCCCGAGGCGTTCCCAGGCCAGCCGGAAGACATAGTCTTCCCAACGTGTCCTGGGTCTTCCCCGTGGCCTCCTACAGGTCAGACGTGCCCGAAACACCTCCCTAGGGAGGCGTTCGGGTAGCATCCTGACCAGATGCCTGCACCACCTCATCTGGCTCCTCTGGATGTGGAGGAGCAGCGGCTTTACTTTGAGCTCCTCCCGGATGACAGAGCTTCTCACCCTATCTCAAAGGGAGAGCCCCGCCACCCGGCGGAGGAAGCCCATTTCGGCCACTTGTACCCGTGATCTTGTCCTTTCGGTCATAACCCAAAGCTCATGACCATAGGTGAGGATGAGAAACGTAGATCGACCGGTAAATTGAGAGCTTTGCCTTCCGGCTCAGCTCCTTCTTCACCACAACGGATCGATACAGCGTCCGCATTACTGAAGACGCCGCGCCGATTCTCCTGTCGATCTCACGATCCACTCTTCCCTCACTCGTGAACAAGACTCCGAGGTACTTGAACTCCTCCACTTGGGGCAAGATCTCCTCCCCAACTCGGAGATGACACTCCACCCTTTTCGGGCGAGAACCATGGACTCGGACTTGGAGGTGCTGATTCCCATCCCAGTTGCTTATATATATATATATATATATATATATATATATATATATATATATATATATATATATATATATATATATATATATATATATATATATATATATACATATATGTATATATATACATATATGTATATACATATATACATATATGTATATATATGTATATATATACATATATGACTTGGAGGTGCTGATTTCCATCCCAGTTGCTTATATATATATATATATATATATATATATATATATATACATATATATATATATATATATATATATATATATATATATATATATATATATATATATATATATATATATACATATATGTATATATATATACATATATGTATATATATACATATATGTATATATATATATACATATATGTGTATATATATATATATATATATATATATATATATATATATATATATATATATATATATACATATATATATATATATATATATATATACATATATATATATATATAAGCAACTGGGATGGGAATCAGCACCTCCAAGTCCGAGTCCATGGTTCTCGCCCGAAAAGGGTGGAGTGTCATCTCCGGGTTGGGGAGGAGATCTTGCCCCAAGTGGAGGAGTTCAAGTACCTCGGAGTCTTGTTCACGAGTGAGGGAAGAGTGGATCGTGAGGTCGACAGGAGGATCGGCGCGGCGTCTTCAGTAATGCGGACGCTGTATCGATCCGTTGAGGTGAAGAAGGAGCTGAGCCGGAAGGCAAAGCTCTCGATTTACCGGTCGATCTACGTTTCTCATCCTCACCTATGGTCATGAGCTTTGGGTCATGACCGAAAGGACAAGATCACGGGTACAAGCGGTCGAAATGAGTTTCCTCCGCCGGGTGGCGGGCTCTCCCTTAGAGATAGGGTGAGAAGCTCTGTCATCCGGGAGGAGCTCAAAGTACATATATGTATATATATATATATATATATATATATATATATATATAAGGTGCAATATACACATCACATCTTTAAAATAATCGACATAAATACCGTTTTTCTACATTTGTTTCTCTTCATAACATGGTCACTACTGCCTAGTTTCTCTTGTTATACATGTATTCTTATTGTTACTGTTATATTTTTTATTCTTATTGTTAATTTTTATTTGTATTCCTATTGTTATATTTTCTATTTTATTTCCATTTATACCTCCATTATTTACTTTTTAAATTATTTTAAATTCTATCTCAAATCTGTACACTGCTGCTGGAATTTTTTTAAATTAATTTTAGTCTATGACACCATACTTATTTTTGTTTTAAAGGGTCATCGACATGGAGTGGAAATTGTTTTTTTTCTGAAGTCACAGTTCAGTTTGAAACATGTTTTAATCTATCTATCTATACAGGTATGTGAGGGTAGTGTATCTAGCACAGGAAGCTCACTTTGTAGTTTTAATTAAAAAAATATCATTCACATCCGGAGGGTGGCGGTAATGCACTAACTTAGTTTGCAACTGCCGAAAAACCACCAAGAAGAAGAAGAAGAAGAAGCTCGACCTGTTGGGGGCGGATTTTTTACAGCCAAAAAGCCAATAAAAGGCTTTCGGCGTTTTCCATTTGGAATCCAGGGAATCATCATTTCACTGCGAATAGGAAGGAAAAAGTAACATATTAACCAAGAAAAGGTAAAGACACAAGCACGCTGAGTCTAGAAGCGCACTTTGACCATTACTTTCTGCATGAGCGTTCTTCATGTAGCTTCCGACTGCTAACTGCTAGCTAATTATCTCAAATGGAACACACTCTTTAGTCGTTGGTATTACTTTAAAACTAACGTCTGTCTTTTTATGTCCAATACGTGCTAAAACGATGTTTTTTGACCATACCAAAATTATTATTTTTTTTACAATGATAACTTGCTAAGTCTATTGTTGTTAGCCATATCTTAATAGTATTAACATAGCTTCCCTCCATGGTGCTCTTTTCATTGGCTTTTTAGACCTGTACAACCTGCATGTGGGAAATTAAGCGGATTCGATGTTTATTTTGCTTATTAAGCAAGGAATAAAGCAAAAGATGTTCGAGAATAAAGCAAAAGATGTTCTAGAATAAAGCAAAAGATGTTCTAGAATAAAGCAAAACATGTTCGAGAATAAAGCAAAACATGTTCGAGAATAAAGCAAGACATGTTCGAGAATAAAGCAAAACATGTTCTAGAATAAAGCAAAACATGTTCGAGAATAAAGCAAAACATGTTCGAGAATAAAGCAAAACATGTTCTAGAATAAAGCAAAACATGTTCTAGAATAAAGCAAAACATGTTCGAGAATAAAGCAAAACATGTTCGAGAATAAAGCAAGACATGTTCTAGAATAAAGCAAGACATGTTCGAGAATAAAGCAAAACATGTTCTAGAATAAAGCAAAAGATGTTCTAGAATAAAGCAAAACATGTTCGAGAATAAAGCAAAACATGTTCGAGAATAAAGCAAGACATGTTCGAGAATAAAGCAAAACATGTTCTAGAATAAAGCAAAACATGTTCGAGAATAAAGCAAAACATGTTCGAGAATAAAGCAAAACATGTTCTAGAATAAAGCAAAACATGTTCTAGAATAAAGCAAAACATGTTCGAGAATAAAGCAAAACATGTTCGAGAATAAAGCAAGACATGTTCTAGAATAAAGCAAGACATGTTCGAGAATAAAGCAAAACATGTTCTAGAATAAAGCAAAAGATGTTCTAGAATAAAGCAAAAGATGTTCTAGAATAAAGCAAAAGATGTTCTAGAATAAAGCAAAACATGTTCGAGAATAAAGCAAAACATGTTCGAGAATAAAGCAAAACATGTTCGAGAATAAAGCAAAACATGTTCGAGAATAAAGCAAGACATGTTCGAGAATAAAGCAAAACATGTTCTAGAATAAAGCAAAACATGTTCGAGAATAAAGCAAGACATGTTCGAGAATAAAGCAAGACATGTTCGAGAATAAAGCAAAACATGTTCTAGAATAAAGCAACACATGTTCTAGAATAAAGCAAAACATGTTCGAGAATAAAGCAAGACATGTTCGAGAATAAAGCAAAACATGTTCTAGAATAAAGCAAAACATGTTCGAGAATAAAGCAAGACATGTTCGAGAATAAAGCAAAACATGTTCTAGAATAAAGCAAAACATGTTCTAGAATAAAGCAACACATGTTCTAGAATAAAGCAAAACATGTTCGAGAATAAAGCAAGACATGTTCGAGAATAAAGCAAAACATGTTCGAGAATAAAGCAACACATGTCCTAGAATAAAGGAAAACATGTTCTAGAATAAAGCAAAACATGTTCGAGAATAAAGCAACACATGTCCTAGAATAAAGGAAAACATGTTTTAGAATAAAGCAAAACATGTTCTAGACCAGTGTTTTTCAACCTTTTTTGAGCCAAAGCACATTTTTTGCGTAGAAAAAATCCGTCCCACCAGCAGAAATCATTAAAAAACGAAACTCAGTTGACAGTAAAAAGTCATTGTCGCAATTGTTGGATATGACTTTAAACCATAACCAAGCATGCATCAATATAGCTCTTGTCTCGAAGTAGGTGTACTGTCACGACCTGTCACACTTATTTTGAGTTTTTTTGCTGTTTTCCTGTGTGTAGTGTTTTAGTTCTTGTCTTGCGCTCCTATTTTGGTGGCTTTTTCTCTTTTTTTGGTATTTTCCTGTTGCCAGTTTCATGTCTTCCTTTGAGTGATATTTCCCGCATCAACTTTGTTTTAGCAATCAAGAATATTTCAGTTGTTTTCATCCTTCTTTGTGGGGACATTGTTGATTGTCATGTCATGTTCGGATGTACATTGTGGACGCCGTCTTTGCTCCACAGTAAGTCTTTGCTGTCGTCCAGCATTCTGTTTTTGTTTACTCTGTAGCCAGTTCAGTCTTAGTTTCGTTCTGCATAGCCTTTCCTAAGATTCAATGCCTTTTCTTAGGGGCACTCACCTTTTGTTTTTTTTGGTTTAAGCATTAGACACATTTTTACCTTCATACTCCCTACCGCTGTTTCCGACATCTACAAAGCAATTAGCTACCGGCTGCCACCTACCAATATGGAAGAGTATTACACGGTTACTCTGCCGAGCTCTAGACAGTACCGACACTCAACAACACATAATTTGAAGACTATAATTACTGGTTTGCAAACAATATTTTTAACCCAATTAGGTAAAATTATATAATCTCCCACAGCACACCAAACAATATCTCACGGCACACTAGTGCAGTGTTTTTCAACCTTTTTTGAGCCAAGGCATATTTTTTGCGTTGAAAAAATCCGGAGGCACACCACCAGCAGAAATCATTAATAAAAAACGAAACTCAGTTGACAGTAAAAAGTCATTGTCGCAATTGTTGATATGACTTTAAACCATAACCAACCATGCATCAATATAGCTCTTGTCTCGAAGTAGGTGTACTGTCACGACCTGTCACACTTATTTTGAGTTTTTTGCTGTTTTCCTGTGTGTAGTGTTTTATTTTAGTTCTTGTCTTGCGCTCCTATTTTGGTGGCTTTTTCTCTCTTTTTTTTAGTATTTTTCTGTAGCAGTTTCATGTCTTCCTTTGAGCGATATTTCCCGCATCTACTTTGTTTTAGCAAACAAGAATATTTCAGTTGTTTTTATCCTTCTTTGTGGGGACATTGTTGATTTTCATGTCATGTTCGGATGTACATTGTGGACGCCGTCTTTGCTCCACAGTAAGTCTTTGCTGTCGTCCAGCATTCTGTTTTTGTTTACTCTGTAGCCAGTTCAGTTTTAGTTTCGTTCTGCATAGCCTTCCCTAAGCTTCAATGCATTTTCTTAGGGGCACTCGCCTTTTGTTTATTTTTGGTTTAAGCATTTGACACCTTTTTACCTTCACACTGCCTACCGCTGTTTCCGACATCTACAAAAGCAATGAGCTACCGGCTGCCAACTACTGATATGGAAGAGTATTACACGGACCTCTAGACAACACCGACACTCAACAACACATCATTTGGAGACTATAATTACTGGTTTGCAAAAAATATTTTAACCCAAATAGGTGAAATTAGATAATCTCCCACAGCACACCAAACAATATCTCACAGTACACTAGTGTGCCACGGCACAGTGGTTGAAAAACACTGTTCTAGACCAAGAATCACTCCATCACTCCACTGCTCGCTAGTGTTACCATATCTGAGTTATTGTGTAGAAATATGGGGAAATAACTACAAAAGTACACTTCATTCATTAACGGTGTTACAAAAAAGATAAGTTAGAATAATACATCATGTTGAATATAGAGAATATACAAACCCTTTATTCATTGAATCGAAAATACTGAAATTCCACGACATAGTGAATTTGCAAACAGCTAAAATGATACACAAAGCAAACTATAATCTGCTACCCAAGAATATACAACAATTCTTCTCAACAAAAGAGGAGCAATATAATCTTAGAGAAAAATGGAATTTAAAACATTTGTACGCACGTACAACACTTAAGACCTTCAGTATATCAGTATGTGGATTTAAAGTATGGAATGGATTAAGCAAAGAAATCCAACAATGTACTACCGTAATATGATCCACTTCAAGAAACTCTTCAAACTTAAAGTGTTTACAAAGTACAAAGAAGAAGAACCATTATAAACATTCTGAATTTATTTCATCCATCCATTCATTTTCAAGATAATCTCACTCATTTTACCGTATGAAATATAATTTACGTCACCAATTATTATTATTTAGTTATTTATTTTTATTATCACCTATGGAGTATATTGTGAATAAATTGAGAACAGGAAGTGAACAAAAGTTTTAGCAACTGCTATGTAAAGGAAAAGGGGTAGGATTAAATAAGCTCTGTTTCTTCCTACTCCTTTTCGAACATGTTGAATAGAGGAACTGGAAATTGTGATGTATCATGTTGTAGGCATGCATGTTCCAAATAAACTCAAGGAATGGCATGAATCGCCTTTTAATGTCTCGGCTGTGATTCACGAACACTGATTGATAACCCTCCAGCAGAGAAAGTTATATTCTTGTTGGTTTGTGGGTGCAATGCAGCATCAGCACCCAAGATGGTTCTCCATCATGACGTCTTGCATTCTTTTAAAGCACACCTAGCATATGGATTATTTGTGCAGAATATATTGCTAGTGTTCTGAGACTGCTACTTTCATGTGTTGTGATAGTTGTCATGGATGGGAAGGAGGAGCAAACCGCAGGTGCCACCGCAAACGCGAACAACAATGGAAATCCTCCACCAAGCAGGAACTCCCGACCACCCCAGATAGCCCACATGTCTTTGTATGAGCGGCAAGCTGTGCAGGTAAGAAAATGGCCTCCATCTCTGTTGGACAATAGGAGACAATTTTGATTATTAATCTTAACCGTGATCTTTTTTAGGCTCTGCAAGCCCTGCAGAGACAGCCAAATGCAGCTCAGTACTTCCAGCAACTCATGCTGCAGCAGCAGATCAACAGCGCCCAGCTCCATAACCTGGCTGCCGTGCAACAAGTAGGTTCAGGAAAGGAAAATGGTCTTGCGTTATTATTAGGAGTGTCCCAATCCAATATTGATGTCATATCAGCTTACATCTCAAATCTCTGATACAAGCGGTCCAGCAGCGTGTTTACTTGTGCAAAGCTGGACAAGCAGTTAACAGATAATCGTCCTCAAATAAGCACACAAGGTTGGTCTTTTCTTGTATTTTAGTAAAGTCATTTACGCAAAGTATACATGGTAGGCCAGGCATAGTCAACCTAATTGTTTGGAGAGCATTTGCAGAAAGGACCTGGACGGGACCTTCACTGTTAAGTCTTATTTTGTACATTCCAGAGAACCATGCAGTGTCCTGAACAGTAAACATTTTATTTTGGTGTATTTATTTTGTCAAGAGTTACAGGAGCGATCTGCTCATCTGCAAAAAAGCTAGTCAAAGATCATCCCTATGACAGCACTTTAGTGTTTTTAATAATCTCCTGAAATAATGTGAGTCACCCCCAAGTTTATTGAACTCAAACTCGCAGGTAATTACTTGAATAGCTCAAATGATGAAAAAGAGAGGACCTAAAAATGGAACCACTACTACAAGAAGTTGAAAAAATGACTACTGGCTGCATCTGAAATAAACAAGCTACAGCAACACCTAAGTAACTTCCTTAAAATAGAGGGCCTAAAGTACCAGTAGAATGGGGGGAAAAAACAAGTAGACTCAATGTTGGTGGAAGACAAAGTTTGCAAGTAAATAAACATGATCAAAAATAGTATCAATCTCAAGTAGATTCCCGAGCCATTTTGAGAGATAATGAGCAAGACAGTCACGTGATCTTTGACGTAGAGGTGGGAAACACAAATCTCTTGCCGACCAACAACAGTGCTAATTTGTGAGCGCCGACAATGATTACGTTGGGGAAAAATGATGTTCCAGAACCTTATATTGTTTTAGCCTGAATATAAGGAGGGTGAACTACAAGTTTTAGAAGCTACGTGATAAACAGATCTCGCTTTAGTGAAACACTGTAGCATCTTTAATCTAGCAGTATTGCAAAGTGCTAAACAAGTAATGCAAACTAAGAACATAAACAATTGCTAACTGTACAATGTCTGCTCTCACTGCGATGACGAGTGATAGGATGTTCCCGTTTAGATGAATAATTATTTATAATCCACACGAAGGGTTAAAAGGAAAAGTTGCTGCCTGCAGACACTGTCTTCGATTGTCCTCTTTGTCTCCATCACCGGGTATACATTTAATGTCACAGATGAACAAATTTAATGACTAAATCCTCCTAAGAACCAGATGAGGCATGATTTATAATGTAGAATAACTTTGCCAAGACTTCAGCCAGCTCAATGCTGCAGCATACAGCTAGTTACCTCTCTCTTATCAATGTGCCGCTAAACATAATTTGTCTGCGTTAGCGCTTATAATAATATTGCTAATATTTAGGTCACAATTAGAGGTGGGACTCTCTGGGCACCTCACGATTCGGTTCCGATTAGATTCAGGTGCTACAATTCGATTAAAATTCAATTGATGCATTTTTAATGTATGTATATTGATTAATTTTGTTTCACTAAATAAGCGTTTATCACTTGCAACATTTAAAAACATTGTATTTGTAATAAGAAACAGTTTCATTCCCATCACATTTATTTTATATTAAATGTGTACAAAACTGGAACATAAGTGCCCTATAGTAAAGGAGCTGGTTGGATCGCTCGGTGAGGTGGCTCGCTGCATTCAGCCAAATTTTAGAACTGTCTGCATTTCATTATTTACAATAAATATATAGATTATTGACATTGACTATTTGATTTTTTATTCGTCCATGTCAGAATTGGGATTAATATAACAATCGATTATTTCCGCCACCTCTAGTCACGATATATAAATACAGTATTGTTGGCGAGTTTTGGATGGTTATTTAGAGGGCCTTGTGGGTGGAATAGAGAGCCCCCATTGACTCAATTGTTAGCTGCCTTTTATTTATTTGCCACTTAGAATGCATAAAAAAGATAAACATATGTGTTCAGGTCTTAAACCGGGATTGTGAATGATAGACGGCACATCTTGTTCTAATTTTTGCATATTTCCAGTATGACTTCTCTGCTGATATGGTAAGTGTGCAGAAGCATTCCCAACATGACGTCATCCCACCCCAAATCTACTGAAATTGCCGAAGACATTCAGAGCGGAATATTCAAAATGGCCGTCTGAAATTGTGGCATTTTGTGATGTTTAGATGGTATTTTCACCCACTTTGTGGATTGGACATACAATTGGATATTGTTTAATGGATACAGTGAAACACAATCATGCATATAGTCCACTTGTTGTCCATTCTACTGGTACTTTAAAGAGGTGCTTTGAGGAACGCCTCAGTTATGTAAATCACAAGTTTGCACCCCAGTGGTTAAGGTTAAAATGTCACTGCAAGGATCTGCCAATATGTTTACAGTGGTCCAAGTTCCTTTATGCAACGAGAGCACTTCATTGTTTTTGTTTTTTTTAATCTGCAGAAAAAATGTTTATCTCCCAAGTTTTGAACTGAACTCTGTGATTTGATTCCCAGGCCAGATTTGGCCTCTGGGCTGCCAGTTGAATAGCCCTGTGGTAGGCTATGGGTTACTACAGCTATCAGCTACGCAACAGCTAAGCACACAAGCTAGACATTCAATATGAGTTTCCTTAATTGAACAATATTGCAGTCTAAAAAACTGTCAGCATAAACAAGTATCGAATAATTACTTACAGATTAGTCCAAAGCAAAAACGTATTCGAAAGTATCCAGTAACAAATGTGTCCGCATCATTCAACCTACTGCGTCATGAGCGTAACTTAATGAATTATTGTGGCCACATCGTGTTGTCAAAAAAATATAATTCCACTTCAATTTAAAGACAACATAAGTCAAGTCCAGATTGTTAATAATAAGTAAGTTAGTGTTTTTCATATCAACCATTGTTCTCTGTTTGAGTCACTTTACTTGATCAAACATTTTCTAACATTCCACACTACAAAATAATACAAGTATGCATGATTTGTGCTATCGTATTAGACAATATCGGTCGGTATAAAACACTTAAGACTCTAATATAGTGTAAGTAAAGTAAACAGTTGTATCAGGAGTACCCTAATGAATATGCTAAGCAGAATCATCATATTCTTCTTGTTTCAGGCTACACTTGCAGCTAGTCGCCAGTCTAACACTCCAAGTAGCAGCATTGCACAGGCGTCCACCATTGTACGCTTTCAGGGTTTTGTTTTGGTTCAAATCATTTGCACTGCTTGTAGTTTGGATTAAAATATTAGATTATTTTGTTTGTTTCTCTTCCAGGTCAATCTCAGCACAACGTCGGCAGGGGGAACAGCAGCAACCCCTCGTCCTCATGGGCCGGCCACTTCCGCAACGACCACGGCCCTAAACCAGTCAGTGTTGTTGGGAGGGAACTCGACAGGACAAGGACAGATGTATCTTAGGGTGAGTTGAAAGAGGACCTTTTTGTATGTCCACTTAGCATTCCACAATAGAAACCTGGTGCCTCATGTATTAATCAGACGTATGCACAAACCTTTTTCACGGCAAAGTTGAGATGTTTCAAGAGTGAACTAAATGTGGAAATGTGCGCTGCCTCACACCAACTTCACATCACATTTTCTTTACATGTCCAAAAAGAAGTAGGAAGAAGCAGTGCTTATTTAATCCTACTCCTTTTCCACTTCAAATCAATTACTAACACACATGTTCACTCCCTGTACTCTGTATGTACACATTTCACACATTACAATCGGTGTAGTGTTAATACAACAGTTTTCTTCATAACTAGGTAAATCACTTTTGATGAGATACATATCTATTTTTTTTGGGTTTTTTTTGGCGTTCATGCTTGCCACTTAGTTCTGTCTCGAACACACATGGACCACATGCACTTACACAAAAACAGCAAGAAGCAGCAACTAACAATTTGCAGTCATGTTGTTGTTATGATAGCTATCATTGAATATATATTCTAACGTTTGCCATTCAGATTGTCATTAGCGAGCAACACACAAAGCAAATGCGCATGCACATGTTACGTACGTACATAGTTAGGTTAGTACGTTCTAAAGGTCGTTAGTAGAGATGTCCGATAATGGCTTTTCTGCCGATATCCAATATTCCGATATTGTCCAACTCTTAATTACCGATTCCGATATCAACCGATACCGATATATACAGTCGTGGAATTAACACATTAGTATGCCTAATTTTGTTGGGATGCCCCGCTGGATGCATTAAACAATGTAACAAGGTTTTCCAAAATAAATCAACTCAAGTTATGGAAAGAAAATGCCAACATGGCACTGCCATATTTATTATTGAAGTCACAAAGTGCGTTATTTTTTTTAACATGCCTCAAAACAGCAGCTTGGAATTTGGGACATGCGCTCCCTGAGAAAGCATGAGGAGGTTGAGGTGGGGGGGGGGTGGTATTATATTGTAGCGTCCCGGAAGAATTAGTGCTGCAAGGGGTTCTGGATATTTGTTATGTTGTGTTTATGTTGTTATTGTGCAGATGTTCTCCCGAAATGTGTTTTTCATTCTTGTTTGGTGTGGGTTCACAGTGTACCGCATATTTGTAACAGTGTTAAAGTTAATTATACGGCCACCCTCAGTGTGACCTGTATGGCTGTTGATCAAGTATGTGTTGCATTCACTTGTGTGTGTGAAAAGCCGTAGATATTATGTGACTGGGCCAGCACGCAAAGGCAGTTCCTTTAAGGTTTATTGGCGCGCTGTACTTCTCCCTACGTCCGTGTACACAGCGGCGTTTTAAAAAGTCATGAATTTTACTTTTTGAAACCGATACCGATAAGTTTGAAACCGATAATTTCCGATATTACATTTTAAAGCATTTATATTATTGGACTTCTTTAGTCGTTAGTTAGTGGTCGGATATAATGCTTAAAATACTTTAGGAAGCAAGCGCTCTCTAGGCATCTTTGTAAATGTTGCAAACAGCCTCTTTTTGTGGGGTCCCACTGAATTTTCCAAGGACTGACTTAAATCACCGTTTGTGGGTTCTGGTGACTCAACATTGAAAACCGATCAACATCCCTGGTCATTCTGGCATGTGTATGTATGGAATTGGATGTGATGTGAGTCAGTCGTGTTATGTGACTGTATGTGCAGCTTAGTACGTTGTACAGCATGACGTAGTATGACTTGACTACAAAAGGCTGTGGGTCAGGGATGTTTAATTAAGGGTTAGTGCTTATGATAGCACTGTGTTTATATGTATGAGTGCGTGTGTATGTGTATTACTGTACGGTATGTTGTTTGAGTTTTAATATAAAAATTGTGTTACTTAGGACATTTCATATTGCTCCTAATTTTTTTCTGTTACTAAAATGTACAGCAACATTTTTTTCATTTAGTAGCGTCTGTGCTCCTAGTAAAAAAGCTAAGCGTACAGCCCTGACTTAATGCTTCCTATTAGTATTTGTGAGGACATCTATTAATTTATATAGGCGGTCATTTTGCCTGAGTTTGAGCGTACCCCATTTCTTTGTAGGAAATCCACACAACTCTTAATACTAAGTATTTTCTGCAATTAGGTAAATATATAACCCCTGGCCAAACTATGAGAAAATACCGTACCTAGGCTATGAATACTACTGGCATTTGACTGTATATTTATGCAAAAATCCAACAAAACCCACCTCTTACTTTTATCGGTAAGTGTGGCCTTTTCTTCCTTTCGTTCCTACTTGTACTATGTTTAGAACAAAACCAGTGTTGTAATAGATCTAAAGAGCCAACTTCTCAGTCAGCATTATTAGAGCTAATGGGTTCATTGTGAACGCTCGTGAGTTTCACACCAACAAGATAAGTAGCAACTCGGGATACAGCCTTAAATCTATATGGTGATATATATTGCAGCCTATTGCGATAACGAAATATATCACGATATCTATTTTTTTAGCATATAAATGATGTTGGAACAATTTCAAAACAGGTTGCAAAGGCTCCTAATTTGGATGCTTACATATGTGGTGACATATTGCGTAGTTTTTTTATTGTATTATTTTCTAAAAACTATGTTTACTCTACTTGCTAATTTACTGTTAATATCTGGTTACTTTCTGTTAACACGATTCTATCTACACTTCTTTTAAAATGTAACAAGCACTTATCATTCTGCTTGGATACTACACGTTTGGGTATCGATCCAATACTAAATAGTTACGGGGGCAGAATCCGCATCATTGAATAATTAGATTTTTGATTATAACCATAATCTGACTAAAACACAGGATGTGTAACAATATCAATTACTATTTGAATTATTACTAAATTCCTTTTTATTGCATACAAAATGTATGATGAAGTCAGAAGTGCCAAATAACTAAATAAAAGCATAAATTATTAATGGCTCTTATTTCCAGAGTTTTTAAGCAATGACAAAACAATTTTGTGAGAAAAAAATATATACGAATCTAATGATTATAGTATCAAACCCATACTGATACCATACTTGGTATCGTTACTGTCGATATTTTTATCGATCCGCACATCCCTGTTTACGTTCGAGAGCTCCAGCCTAGTAGTAATTTTTTCTTTTTTGTATGCTCCTCTGTTGTGTAGTGTTGAATGTTAGCTATTCCTCGTCATCTAGCCCTCTAGTGATGATACTTGTAAGAAACTATTTGCTGCCACGCAGGCAAGAATTATTTAGTGATGAGCCGCTATCAAGGACACTATATTGCGTTGAAGACTCCTTTTGATCACTTGTCGCTGTCAAATTAGCAGGACACAGAATGTGTCGTCAACCTGCATTATCAAGATATAACGATAAAAGCTATCGTCGGCCAAATGAATATCATATTGTCTATAGATCACAAAGTCTCTACGGTTAATGAATATTTGTGGTAATTGGAGCACTTACAGTAGTACACAAAAATAATAGCGAGCAGTCAAACAGGAGGAAGTTGTTTACTGCATTGTTGACCATGTATCCTTCAGGTCAATCGTTCTCTCAGAGCTCCTCTGGCCTCTCAGCTCATCTTCATGCCGGGCGGTACGGCAACAGCTACCGTGGCAACAGTGGCCCAGCATCAGCAGGCTGAAGCCGCTCCTACCTCAACCGGTGCTCAGTCAGACAATGATCAGGTGAGCTTAGCATCACATGCTAACCAGTGCGTGTCAATAGCCATAACTGAAAGGCTTCTTTCTCCCAGGTGCAGAATCTGGCGTTACACTGTGTGTCCACTCCCAGAGCGGTCGCCATCAAGTCAGAGCTCCCTGAAAGAAAAGAGGCCGGCAGCTTCCCACTACAGCAGCAGACGGGCAAAACATCTGTGAACACGATGGCTGTAAAAGCCACCAACCAGGGCGCCATGACTGTTGCTTCTACGGCTGTCACTATGGCTCCCTCCGTCTCCTCCTCCCCGGCGCTCCCTCTCTCCCAGCTCCTCCTGTCACCTTCCTCAGCCCCCGTCATCCTGGTGCCCACCTCCAACGTGCCTACCTCCACTCAGGGCTACTCCATCGGCTCCATCAGCACAAAAGCCAACATCAACACGCAGACTCTTGTTGTGCAGCCCTTGCAGCAGGCCAGCGCCACGGCCGACAAAGGGCCCGTGCCCATCCAGCCCAAGACTGCTCACGGACACCGCTTACCCGTGCAGGTGTGCCCTCGACAGCCGCTGCCTATTCTGCCGGCGCCGCCCAGTAACAGCCACATGGCCCATCAGCCCCCTCATATTCCTGTGCAGCTGGTGGGGGCCAGGCAATGCATAGCGGGTAACGTGCAGGCTGTGGCCTTGGCGCAGACCCGGAATGTGGCATCCCATGAGGGCAACGTTAATGTCCCCTTACACAACAGTGCTGCAACCGTGGTAAGATCAACTAGTTGCGTTGAGCATTAGCATGAACTAAACCGCCATTTTCCCCTCAGACAAAATCTGCCATTGGCTCCCTGAAGAGGAAGTCTGACTGCGATGCAGCCAATGAGGTGGCCACAGATTCTACCGACTCTGCTCAAGTAAAAGATTCAGCTCCTCTTCTTTCTCCTGCGCCAACAAAAAACTCAGGTACCCACATCACATCTTCCAATCTTAAATATTACAAACAGCACATAATCCATTCCCTCTTCTCCACGCAGCCTCCATCTCATCGCCCCCCACCCTGTCCCTACCTCTACCCCTGTCGAGGGTCGGTCATGGCGATAAAGAGCGAGCGCCGCTTCCCCAGGCAGTGGTTAAACCTCAGGTCCTCACCCACCTCATTGAGGGCTTCGTCATCCAGGAGGGAGCCGAACCTTTCCCGGTAAGAGCCCATCACTGGTATCAGTGTCTAGAGCAGTTTTTTTTATTTTTTTATTTTTTAACGTGGCACAGTGAGCCTCCACAGTGAGTATGTTGGGCTCTCCCCGACTTTAAAAAACTAATAATGTTCTGGACCATATTTTGTGAATTTACCCTCAACTGTTAACGCTATCACTGTAGGAAGTAAAAATATAAAAAGTAAATTTGGCCTCTGACATAATTGAAGTTATGCTTGAAAATATGTTTGTCTTTATTTTACTTAAGATGCTGTGCCAGTCCTGCAGTCTTCCTATCCCCTCACTTTGCTAACCAACCATCTAGAATTGATTTAAGTTGCCATCTTGTCTGCCGTATTAACCAAAAAGATAAAGTGATAATTAAATGATTTGATAAAAAAGCCAAAAGCTGTTCTGTAAAATCACTAGTCTTATAAAAGTAATGTCCTCCTTCAAATTAATGTATACCAAATAGTCTTTAAAATATATGTCTGTGTGTATGTGTGTGTTTGTGTGTGTATCTATATCTATATATGTGTGTGTGTGTGTGTGTATATGCATTATTATACAATACATTTGTATATATATATATATATATATATATATATATACACGTGTGTGTGTGTGTACGTACACACATACATGTATATATATATATCACACACACACTCAGTATTTACTCACCACATGAAATGTATGCGCAAAATGTGCTGAGTTTGCTCATTTGCTAGCGTACATTTTAATCTGCAGGATACAATTCATCACCTATTTGTCTCATACTTATTACTTAAAATTGTTTTTGTTCCTTTGGATGCAAAAGAAACTTCCATCCAGTCATTGGTTTGTATCCTAGTTCTTTACTCATTGAGTGTATATTTAACAAGTAGCGATGTGATGATCAGACATTGCAGATTAATGTCTTTCAATGCCAATCACAAACACCTTCTCATCTGACTGACACTTTATTTTTGGTCCTGGCAGGCGGTTAGCAGTTACTACTACTAAGTTAATAATCATCCCTTCCATTCATGCAAATAAACTGCATTTCTTGGTGTCTTACGTAACATTATCACTGGAGGATGAGCTGAACATGTTACACACCACAAGCAAGCATGCTAATAGCTAAGCTAGCCACTAAGCAAGCTTGAAACAACACCAAGAAATATGTGTTTATTCAAGTTTAAGAAGTGTAGATGTAAGTTTGCGAGAGCAGAAAGTAAGCAGCTATTAACAAGAAGATTAATACGAGTTAGAGAGAGGAGAATATAAAAACAACTGTTGGTGTGTCAGCATTGTCAGTAATGTCAGTCGGGGAAAATGATCCAAAATTTGGTGGTGTCGATAACAAGGGTCGTATCAATATATGACTAAAGTGATTAGTTCGAAAGGTTTATTTTGTCAAAATATTTTTTCGTTAATGTTTACAAACTAAGAGTATAATTTCCTGGACGTAGGGCAAAAACCAAATGATTGTACGGTAGTAAATAAAGATGGATAGTAGTTTTTGCTTTTAACTATTGTATATTATTTACTTTGTTTTGCTCCAACAATTATATGTAGTAAGAGAATAAGGAATTAGTGTAAATATGGCTTGAGCTCAATTTGAGCATTTACCATAAATAAATAGAAAAATGTGTATTTATACATGTGATTGGTATTGGTACCATACGATCTCAATCATGGGTGATCGCTATTAGCAACGGCAGCATCAAATCCTGCTCACACATTCCTACTCACAAGTGTGCAAAGCTTAAGTTTGCACAATAATGTGAGGTTTTCTTCTTGTTTGATTGAAAAGGTGGCCGGGCTCCTCAAAGACCGTGATTTTGCCCTGGGTGCTCGTGCAGAAAACGGACCTCCCTGTAAGTGTTGAAAGAAAAAGTCACTTCCTGTTCATGTGTGTTTAATATTTCCCTGATATCCAACAATTGGTTTCCCTTTTCCTCCCAGTAATGAAATGTGAGTACTGTTCCAGCCTGGCTCCAGCCAGCCAGTTCAAAGGAACAAAGAGATTCTGCTCCAATACTTGTGCTAAAAGGTACCTTTTCCATCCCCTTCTTCTTTGTTGTCATGTGCACGCAAACAAAAGATTATTATTCTTTCACACTTCTACTTTGCTTTCTCTGATCCATATCAAATAATGTGTTTGTGCATATCAAACCTAGTTTGGGTTACAAAAAAAGGCGTCCCAACAAACCACGACTTATTGGCACAAGAATGTGAACAGGAAGTGGGATTGTTGCATGTTTCTTTTAGCTTTAGGTTATTTGCAGTAATGTTCTGTTCTTATTTATACCGTAAGTTTGGAACCACAATGTTGGTGTAGGGAAAAAAGCAAACGTTTTAATTAGGGCTGTCAAAATTAACGAGTTAACTTGTGCGATTAATCACAAAAATGTATCGCATAAATCATGAACACACTTAGATTAATCATGCAATTTATTTGTATCTTTTACCCTAACGGCTCTATTGTCAGTGATCAGATCAAATGAGTGAGGTGACTGTTGTGCTTGCTGGCAAATTTCACTCCGAAACACACCCTGACTGCACTTTAGATAAAACTGATACCAAGTTTTGTGCAAATAAAGGACAAGTATTCAGGAAAACTTTTGAAAATGTTCCTGGATGACATCAGCTGGGATAGGCTCAAGATGATGATGATTAATCTGATTTAAATAAATAAGACATCTTTCGACCACCCTAGTTTTAGCATTTAGCAAACATCAACTGCTCTTTATGCTGCCATCATGTGGCGCTAAAACACACTGCACACAACGGTCACTCAAGTGTCCAGGGCAGGCCTGGGCAATTGTTATGACTCGGGGACCAAATTTTAACCTCACAATGTGTGATTGAAAGCTAAAAACGTAATGACAGACCGCCTTAAAAAAGGGAATGGAATTTTAATTTTTTTTACTGAATGAGAGACCCACAATGTACATGAAAATAAAGAGTGTGTGATTTACATTATTAACTATGAAGGTAGGGCTGGGCGATATGGTCTTTTTTTAATATCGCGATATTTTAAGGCCATGTCGCGATACACGATATATATCTCGATATTTTGCCTTAGCCTTGAATGAACACTTGATGCATATAATCACAGCAGTATGATGATTCTATGTGTCTACATTCAAACATTGTTCTTCAGACTGCATTAATATATGCTAGTTTAAAACTTTCATGTAAAGAAGGAAATCACAACTAAAAAAATCACTATTTTTTTCATACGGTGTTGATCTGGAAATGTTTGCCTCGGCATTTTGATGGTGTGGGCATGTGGCACTGAACAGAGATGTTGACATGCGGAGTAAGCACTCTTCATTCTCTAGTGCAGGGGTAACCAACGCGGTGCCCACGGGCACCAGGTCGCCCGTAAGAACCAGATGAGTAGCCCGCTGGCCTGTTCTAAAAATATCTCAAATAGAAGCACTTACCAGTGAGCTGCCTCTGATTTTTAAATTGTATTTATTTACTAGCAAGCTGGTCTCGCTTTGCTCGACATTTTTAATTCTAAGAGAGACAAAACTCAAATAGAATTTGAAAATCCAAGAAAATATTTTAAAGACTTGGTCTTCACTAACTGACAAAGAAACAGATAACAGATTTGGTGTCCAGTTCAAAGTGTGACATGATTTATTTAAAAATTTGAGAGTTGACTTTTGTATTTTACATGAGTTATTATTTGTACAAACATGGTGCAAAGTAATTCATGATTTCTTAAAAAATATTAGTGGCTAGCTAGTTAAAATGGGATATTGTGATTTCACAAGACTGTCTTAGAAGTGATCATTTGAAAATGTTCAATTTGAAAAATGTGCACTTAGAGAAAATATAAAAATAAAGTGTTGCATATTGATATTTATATGTTTCTATATATATTTATTGGGAGAAATCCTTAAGATGATCAGTGTTTCCACAAAGATAAATATAATTAATTATTAATAATAACAGAGTTAAAGGTAAATTGAGCAAATTAGCTATTTCTGGCAATTTATTTAAGTGTGTATCAAACTGGTAGCCCCTGCGATGAGGTGGCGACTTGTCCAGGGTGTACCCCGCCTTCCGCCCGATTGTAGCTGAGATAGGCTCCAGCGCCCCCCGCGACCCCAAAGGGAATAAGCGGTAGAAAATGGATGGATGGAAACTGGTAGCCCTTCGCATTAATCAGTACCCAAGAAGTAGCTCTTGGTTTCAAAAAGGTTGGTGACCCCTGCTCTAGCGGGTGACTTTTCAAATGATGCTACATATTAGCAGTAATGCTACTTTAAATAGCAACGCTTTTGCCCCACACTTGACAAATTACGGTTGTCTGTTCGACATATTCCCACTTGAAGCCAAACCACCGCCAGACGATGGACCCGCTGCTGTTTTTTGGGGGGAATTAATTATTCCTTCATTTGTTACCAGATTCGCACCTTCTCTCTCTCTCGTATTACCACTTGCACGGCTGCGCTAGCATCACAGCTAACGTTACCCATGCTGCAACCTCTTTGCTGCGCGAGGGCGTATACGTATGTCGTGACAGTATGTGACGTGTGTAAGAAGGTGCGCTTGTCTGTCTGTGAGAAGGAGACACAGAAAAGAGCGAGGAGAGCCTGTAGTGTAATGCCAGCAGTTAAAAGCACCTGCGTGAGAACGTATACTCGAATATCACGATATAGTCATTTTTTATATCGCACAGTGACAAACCCACGATATATCGCGTATATCGATATATCGCCCAACCCTATATGAAGGATAAAACACTGAATATTGACAACATATGAACGTCACACCCCCTCTCGATCGGCATATTTTACAATCAAGCGAAATGCAACAAAAATGCAACAAACACAGTGAAATATGAACGTGAAGAGTAAAAAAAAAAACCAGCTACTATCTGATACATCTTATGTATCACTTAGCCAGGGGTCGGCAACCTTTACCAGTCAAAAAGCCATTTTGACCAGTTTCACAAATTAAAGTAAACAATGGGAGCCGCAAAAATCTTTTGAAATTTAACATGATAAACACTGTTTACAAAGTTTTTTTTTTGCTTTGTGCTATGTATAAACCAAGGGTCTCAGTCATGCGGCCCACACCTTAATATGAAAATGTAATGTTAGTGCGGCCCGCGGGTTTTATATGAATGATGCTTGACAGCGTCAAACTTGACAAGCCGTAGTCTGCCGATTTTCCCGGTAAACTACGATTTTCAGGGCAACTATGCTCTCAAACGTGCCGTGATGGCACAACATTTAGCGCACACTACAACCACCGTGCCAGCCCAGCCACACGTTGCTTGGAGCTTCTGCTTGCACACGTAGGTGACAGCAAGGCATACTTGGTCAACAGCCACACAGGTTACACTGACGGCGGCGGTATAAAAAACTTTAACACTTTTACTAATAATGCGCCACACTGTGAACCCACACCAAACAAGAATGACAAACACATTTCGGGAGAACATCATGCACCATAACACAACAAAACAAATACCCAGAATCCCATGCAGCCCTAACTCTTCCGGGCTACATTATACACCCCCGCTACCAAACCCCACCACCTCAACCGACGCACAGAGAGAGGGGGGGGGGGGGGTTTGGTGGTAGCAGGGGTGTATAATTGAGCCCGGAAGAGTCAGGGCTGCCTGCATGGGATTCTGGGTATTTGTTCTGTTGTTCTGTTCTTATTGCAAGGGTGAAAATCGGAGAATATTAATTACGGGTGGTTTCTGCGAGAGGCACTGAAATCCCGAAGTCTCCCGGGAAAATCAGGGGGCCGGCAAGTATGCAGCTGAGCCGCATCAGAATGATCAAAGAGCCGCATGCGGCTCCGGAGCCGCGGGTTGCCGACCCCTGCACTAAGCTTTAGAACTTTGTTGTAAAAATCTCCTTCCACATCTGTCTCTGACACCCACAATTCAGGCTGACACTCTGTGGAAACGCACCCCACCCACACTGTTTAGTGCCTCGTCTGAGCTGCTGTGACTTAGATTACCATAGTAAATAATTACATTACCATAGTAACTAATTAGATGACCATAGCAACTAGTATATCAGATATATATATCAGTATATCAGATTCCAACCATTGAAATACTTTGTATAGTTCAAGACTTACAGTCATTTGAAAACATCACTGCACATCATAATGGCAGCTATAGTTTCCATCTTAAAGATCTAAAAAGATTATTTGGGAATGTCTGGCGGGCCAGATTGAAAAGCTTAACAAGACACATGTGGCCCCCGGGCCTTAATTTGCCCAGGTCTGCTCCAGGGTATACATTTTCTTTGGTTGAATCTCCTTAAATTATTCTTTCCAAACAGTTTTCTTTGATGTGGCATCAACATTTCTCAAATATGAATACAATTTATCAAGCGAAAGCACCGCTAAATAATAATGTGATGTCTTATTCATACAGCATCAATTCCCAACAAAAGTGAACCTCAATATGGACATTACCATATACATGAAAGAAAACCAAGTGAGAAAGCACTTTGGCGACATAGGCACAGAAAACTGCATCCCAAACAAGCGCTTAGTTCCGTGGGGCGACAAAAAAAAGGGCACGCCTTGACTAAATAATTAGAATCGGGCATGTCAAACGTGTTTGTTAAGTCAACAGTCTGGTCTGTTTGCACACCACTTGGAGGTACGTCACCGTTAGGCCACCTCGTTGACAAACCTGATTCCTTAGTTCTCTAGAAGTTTTTAAAGATTTGTGACTTCTTGGCTTGTGATTACATCCTGAGACTAAAGAATGTCTTGCTAACTAACCAACAGGTACAACGTGAGCTGCAGCCAACACTACAAGTCCAGCAGAGGGAGAAACGGCGGCGTGGCGCCCTTGCCGCCTCCGGCCGAGACCGTTGCCAGGCGCCGCGGACCCCCCCGCCGGACCAGCTCCGATAACAATAAGTTGTCTGGTCAGCGTCGACCTGTCAAGGTAACACTTCTTAGATGTTACATTTCACGTCATATGAGGAAGAAACAACTATAAACTTACAGTTCTTACGTCAGTAACTGACTGACAAGATAGTTGGTGGTTTTTTAAGATGTGTAGCGAAGCCTTTTTATTTTCTTTGTTTCATGCAACATACAGTACAGGCCAAAAGTTTGGACCAGAGGTGGGTAGAGTAGCCAGAAATTGTACTCAAGTAAGAGTACTGTTACTTTAGAGATTTATTACTCAAGTAAAAGTAAGGAGTAGTCACCCAAATATTTACTTGAGTAAAAGTAAAAAGTATGTTGTAAAAAAACTACTCAAGTACTGAGTAACTGATGAGTAACATACACACACATATCATATCATATATATATATATATATATATATATATATATATATATATATATATATATATACATATATATATATATATATATATATATATATACATACACACACACACACATATACATATATATACACACATATACACATATATATATATATACACACACACACATATATACATATATATAATATATATATATATACATACATTGATATATACAGTATATAATTTATATTTATTTATTTTGCCGTTTTTGTTTACATGTTAAAGGTGTTTTAATGAATATACATGCATGTTTAACACATATAGATTCCTTTCTTTCATGAAGACAAGAATATAAGTTGGTGTATTACCTGATTCTGATGACTTGCATTGATTGTAATCAGACAGTAGTGCTGATAACATCCACGTTTTCAAATGGAGGAGAAAAAAAGTTCCTCCTTTCTGTCTAATACCACATGAAAGTGGTTGGTTTTTGGCATCTTATATGTCCAGCTTCCATATTCGTTTTTATACACTTTACAAGAAATACATTGGCGGCAAACGCCGTAGCTTGCTAGCTTGTTTGCGCAGGCTTTCGTAGACTCTTATTTTGAAAGCGCAGGCGCGATGGAGCGGCACTTTTATTGTGAAGACAGGAACTGTGCAGTCAGTCTTTAGGCTTTTGACGGGGTGTACGGTTGAAATAAAAAAAATGTCTTTTTTCCTTCACACTTTTGATTGATTGATTGGAACTTGTATTAGTAGATTGCACAGTACAGTACATATTCCCTACAATTGACTACTAAATGGTAACACCCCAATAAGTTTTTACATTTGTTTAAGTCAGGTCATGTGACCCCTGGCTCTGTTTGATTGGTCCAACGTCACCAGTGACTGCATCTGATTGGTGGAACGGAGTGAACGTCACCAGTGACTGTATTTGTTGAAACGCAGGCACTATGAAGGTCTGTCTGACAGACCAAAACAAACAAAGCGTGCATTAACAGATCGATCAAAATTAGTAGCGAGTAGCGAGCTGAATGTAGATAAAAGTAGCGGAGTAAAAGTAGCGTTTCTTCTCTATAAATATACTCAAGTAAAAGTAAAAGTATGTTGCATTAAAACTACTCTTAGAAGTACAATTTATCCCAAAAGTTACTCAAGTAGATGTAACGGAGTAAATGTAGCGCGTTACTACCCACCTCTGGTTTGGACACACCTTCTCCTCATTCAATGCCTTTTCTTTATTTTCATGACTATTTACATTGTAGATTGTCACTGAAGGCATCAAAACTATGAATGAACACATGTGGAGTTATGTACTTAACTGAAAACATGTTTTTATAGTCTAGTTTCTTCAAAATAGCCACCCTTTGCACTGATTACTGCTTTGCACACTCTTGGTATTCTCTGGATGAGGTTCAAGAGGTGATCTGAAATGGTTTTCACTTCACAAGTGTCATAGTTTTGATGCCTTCAGTGACAATGAACACATGTGGAGTTATGTACTTAACTGAAAACATGTTTTTATAGTCTTGTTTCTTCAAAATAGCCACCCTTTGCATTGATTACTGCTTTGCACACTCTTTGTATTCTCTGGATGAGGTTCAAGAGGTGATCTGAAATGGTTTTCACTTCACAAGTGTCATAGTTTTGATGCCTTCAGTGACAATGAACACATGTGGAGTTATGTACTTAACTGAAAACATGTTTTTATAGTCTTGTTTCTTCAAAATAGCCACCCTTTGCACTTATTACTGCTTTGCACACTCTTGGTATTCTCTGGATGAGGTTCAAGAGGTGATCTGAAATGGTTTTCACTTCACAAGTGTCATAGTTTTGATGCCTTCAGTGACAATGAACACATGTGGAGTTATGTACTTAACTGAAAACATGTTTTTATAGTCTTGTTTCTTCAAAATAGCCACCCTTTGCATTGATTACTGCTTTGCACACTCTTTGTATTCTCTGGATGAGGTTCAAGAGGTGATCTGAAATGGTTTTCACTTCACAAGTGTCATAGTTTTGATGCCTTCAGTGACAATGAACACATGTGGAGTTATGTACTTAACTGAAAACATGTTTTTATAGTCTTGTTTCTTCAAAATAGCCACCCTTTGCATTGATTACTGCTTTGCACACTCTTTGTATTCTCTGGATGAGGTTCAAGAGGTGATCTGAAATGGTTTTCACTTCACAAGTGTCATAGTTTTGATGCCTTCAGTGACAATGAACACATGTGGAGTTATGTACTTAACTGAAAACATGTTTTTATAGTCTTGTTTCTTCAAAATAGCCACCCTTTGCATTGATTACTGCTCTGCACACTCTTGGCATTCTCTCGATGAGCTTCAAGAGGTGACCTGAAATGGTTTTCACTTCACAGGTGTCAATAGTTTTGATGCCTTCAGTGACAATCTACAATGTAAATAGTCATGAAAATAAAGAAAACCCATTGAAATGAGAAGGTGTGTCCAAACCTTTGGCCTGCACTGTAAGTCCTAACAAAAGCTACTGTTTGAGGGTCTCTTCTCTCAAAAGTGGAGTGAACTTTTAGCGGTTAGTGCTCATGAGCGGGCTTATTACTTTTAGAACCTCAGTGTAGATTCCTAATGAAGCCTTTAGCTTGACGCTCCTCTACTTTCTCCTGCTCCGCTTGCTGCGGCGACAATAAACAAAACTCCAGACGCTCCTCTTCGTTTTGTATCGTTTACTTAATAATTCAAAAACGTAAAACAATAACGATGTGGGAACAAATGAATGGCAAAATAAAGAGAGTTTGTTACAGTAGGTGTTAGAAAAAGCAAGACTAAGAAAAAGTAAGAGTGAGAAAAAGTAAGAGTGAGGTCAAAAAACTGTGTGGCTCAATAATGCCATTACCCATAATGCACTCTGTCCAAAAACCAACCAACCACACAGATCCTTCCGCCATATATGCAATCAAACTATTTAGACATATGTAATAATTCTAAGCATGCAAATAAAGTAAATAGTCCCATTTTGGCTACATAAACATAAAGCACCTTCCATAAAAATGTAAATGAACTTAAACAGCATTTAGGCTCCTACACTCAGTAAAAAGTCTATTTTGCATGGTTTGGGTTCTTTACTATCGCCCAATTTTTTTTTTGTTAGTGCCACTCCGACTCCAGCCGCTCAGAGGACGCAAGCAGCGAGGGCGAGGACGAAGAGGATTCCCCCTCCCTGTCGCCAAGCTCCTCCCGCTCCTGCTCCAGAGCCGACCACAACGCTCCCCAGTCGGAAGCGCCGGCCCCCGGGGGTCTCCCCATGGAGACGGGCAGCTTCCTGTCAGCCACACCCGTCCAGTGGAGCGTGGAGGAAGTGTGCAGGTTCATCTCGTCACTTCAAGGTGATTCCGTGGGAGTACGTTATTTCCAACTCTTTCTTCCTCGGACGCGCTAACATGTTGCCGTCGGTCAGGTTGCGAAGAGCTGGCGGCCCACTTCCTGTCGCAGGAAATAGACGGGCAGGCTCTGATGCTCCTGCGTGAGGACCATCTCATCTCCACCATGAACATCAAACTGGGTCCCGCGCTCAAGATCTGCGCCTCCATCAACAGCCTGCGCGAGTGACGCCGGTTTACTCCTTTTTCTCTACGGTATTTTTTTACACTACACTAATATGTACCACTGTTTACATGCTGGACCTCGAATGTGCAAAAGCAACCTTTTCTATGGCTGCATGAGCAATGACTGTTGGGTAGAATAGGGAGAAAGACTTTATGTACAACGCAGCTAACTGTTGCTAGGTCACGTTTCAGCAAACATTTACGTTCTCAAGGGACAATACTTTGGACATATCTAAAGAGTAGTCAGTGTACAGCGCTGTACTATCTACTGAAAAGGAGTCAAACGGGTGTTATTGTCCAACACAAGTATGGATTTTCTTTCATTGTTTCCTTCAAAAATTATATACGTGCAAATATTGACTTGTTTTCAGTGGATAGTTCATACTGCTATACACTGACTACCGCTACTCTAAAGCAGTGGTCCCCAACCACCGGGCCGTGGTTCGATTGGTACCGGGCCGCACAAGAAATTTAAAAAAATTTAAGTTTTTTTGTTTGTTTGTTTTTTGAATTAAATCAGCAAAAACACAAGATACACTTACAATTAGTGCTCATTCACACAAAAGGGTTGTTTCCTTCTGTTAATATTTCTGGTTCCTACATTATATATCAATACAGTCAATACAGTCTGCAGGGAATAGGGAGAAAGACTTTATGTACAATGCAGCTAACTAACTGTTGCTAGGTCACGTTTCAGCAAACATTTACGTTCTCAAGGGACAATACTTTGGACATACAGGTAAAAGCCAGTAAATTAGAATATTTTGAAAAACTTGATTTATTTCAGTAATTGCATTCAAAAGGTGTAACTTGTACATTATATTTATTCATTGCACACAGACTGATGCATTCAAATGTTTATTTCATTTAATTTTGATGATTTGAAGTGGCAACAAATGAAAATCCAAAATTCCGTGTGTCACAAAATTAGAATATTACTTAAAGCTAATACAAAAAAGGGATTTTTAGAAATGTTGGCCAACTGAAAAGTATGAAAATGAAAAATATGAGCATGTACAATACTCAATACTTGGTTGGAGATCCTTTTGCCTCAATTACTGCGTTAATGCGGCGTGGCATGGAGTGGATGAGTTTCTGGCACTGCTCAGGTGTTATGAGAGCCCAGGTTGCTCTGATAGTGGCCTTCAACTCTTCTGCGTTTTTGGGTCTGGCATTCTGCATCTTCCTTTTCACAATACCCCACAGATTTTCTATGGGGCTAAGGTCAGGGGAGTTGGCGGGCCAATTTAGAACAGAAATACCATGGTCCGTAAACCAGGCACGGGTAGATTTTGCGCTGTGTGCAGGCGCCAAGTCCTGTTGGAACTTGAAATCTCCATCTCCATAGAGCAGGTCAGCAGCAGGAAGCATGAAGTGCTCTAAAACTTGCTGGTAGACGGCTGCGTTGACCCTGGATCTCAGGAAACAGAGTGGACCGACACCAGCAGATGACATGGCACCCCAAACCATCACCCAACCATGCAAATTTTGCATTTCCTTTGGAAATCGAGGTCCCAGAGTCTGGAGGAAGACAGGAGAGGCACAGGATCCACGTTGCCTGAAGTCTAGTGTAAAGTTTCCACCATCAGTGATGGTTTGGGGTGCCATGTCATCTGCTGGTGTCGGTCCACTCTGTTTCCTGAGATCCAGGGTCAACGCAGCCGTCTACCAGCAAGTTTTAGAGCACTTCATGCTTCCTGCTGCTGACCTGCTCTATGGAGATGGAGATTTCAAGTTCCAACAGGACTTGGCGCCTGCACACAGCGCAAAATCTACCCGTGCCTGGTTTACGGACCATGGTATTTCTGTTCTAAATTGGCCCGCCAACTCCCCTGACCTTAGCCCCATAGAAAATCTGTGGGGTATTGTGAAAAGGAAGATGCAGAATGCCAGACCCAAAAACGCAGAAGAGTTGAAGGCCACTATCAGAGCAACCTGGGCTCTCATAACACCTGAGCAGTGCCAGAAACTCATCGACTCCATGCCACGCCGCATTAACGCAGTAATTGAGGCAAAAGGAGCTCCAACCAAGTATTGAGTATTGTACATGCTCATATTTTTCATTTTCATACTTTTCAGTTGGCCGACATTTCTAAAAATCCCTTTTTTGTATTAGCCTTAAGTAATATTCTAATTTTGTGACACACGGAATTTTGGATTTTCATTTGTTGCCACTTCAAATCATCAAAATTAAATGAAATAAACATTTGAATGCATCAGTCTGTGTGCAATGAATAAATATAATGTACAAGTTACACCTTTTGAATGCAATTACTGAAATAAATCAAGTTTTTCAAAATATTCTAATTTACTGGCTTTGACCTGTATCTAAAGAGTAGTCAGTGTACAGCGCTGTACTATCTACTGAAAAGGAGTCAAACGGGTGTTATTGTCCAACACAAGTATGGATTTTCTTTCATTGTTTCCTTAAATTATATACGTGCAAATATTGACTTGTTTTCAGTGGATAGTTCATACTGCTATACACTGACTACCGCTACTCTAAAGCAGTGGTCCCCAACCCCCGGTCCGTGGATCGATTGGTACCGGGCCGCACAAGAAATTAAAAAAATTTTTTTTTTTTAATTAAATCAACATAAGATACACTTACAATTAGTGCACCAACCCCAAAAACCTCCTTCCCCCATTTACGCTCATTCACACCGCAGGGTTGTTTCTTTCTGTTAATATTTCTGGTTCCTACATTATATATCAATACAGTCTGCAGGGATACAGTCTAAGCACACATTGTATTTTTTTATGACCAAAAAAAAACAAAAACAAAAAAAACCTCCCCCCACTGCTCTAAAGTACATGTAAGTTTGAGAAGACATAAAAATGTTTGCAGAAATGTGCTTTATGGATGGTACTGTACATGAAAATACACATTGCCTTTGTGCTGTATTTAAAAAAAATGGTGCTTTGATTTTGTTCCAACAAAACGGTTTGTATTTTTTTGTACTCCAGTATATACTTTAACACAGTAGGAGCTCTAACCAACGTAGCTACCTGAATATCTCGATGGAGAAGAGTCTTGTTTTTGGTTTTTCCTCCACCAGCAGTCAAGACTGTGATGATTATTTATTCACATTTTGTTTCCTTCAACATTGAAATACATAGAAAATATCACATAATCTGCTACCTGGCGAGAGGTGGCTATACAAGGCAGGTAAACCATCCCATCTACTAACAGCTCTTTCAAGTTTACATCTCCACTAAACATGTTTTTTCATAGAGAAACAACTTTAATAAAAGTCTTGACTGTATTTGTTTTCCTTCATGTGCAAACAATGTAACATTCTCCAAAGAAAAGTGCATCAGAAAGTGTATTTGATCAGAAAATGGTGTAGCTGTTAGCCTCCTCGTACCCTGCTTCCTGCAGGTACTGCTCGATGTTGATCGCCCCCGGGGCCTTCAGGACTTTATCCGAGGCGCTCTTCTCCCCCGATGCCAGCTTGCGACTCACCTCGGCCAGGGAGGGTCGCTCTGCGTCTTTCCACTGGCAGCAGCCCTTAATGATGGAGTGTCTGGAGAGGAGAGGGAGAAGTAAGTAGGAGCAAAAGAGAAAAGATGTCGAATGCATGAGGATCCTTACAGAGAGTTGGAGCAGTTTGGAGGCTTCCTCAAACTTTTCCCTCGCTGGTGAAACTGCAGCAGCTCGTTGACTGGGAGCTCTGCGAATGGAGCTTCCCCTAAACAACATAAGCAGAGGATCATTCCTTTCAATATATCTCATTTTTTAATGGAGCAACAAACACTGATTCAAAGATCAAATAGGATGTCAACATTTTTATTAAGAAATATGAACCACAATTAAGTTAATTCTATTTTAAAAGAAACTTGTCAGCATTAATGGACAATTACTAAAAATGTCTTGTCAAATTAAATTTTATAAATTTCAATGGCCTTTATTTTTGCAATCTTTATCAACTAACCTTTAACAGTACAGGATAATATTTACAGTAGTCAAAAGTTTTAGAACACCTCATTTATGGCAAGTTATGGTGGTCAAACAAGACCAAATTAAATGTTTCATTACAATTGGGAAAAAATACATACCGTATTTTCCGCACTATAAGCCGCCCCGGGTTATTAGCCGCACCTTCAATGAATGGCATATTTCAAAACTTTGTTCACCTATAAGCCGCCCCGGGTTATAAGCCGCACCTACGCTGCGCTAAAGGGAATGTCAAAAAAACAGTCAGATAGGTCAGTTAAACTTTAATAATATATTACAAACCAGCGTTCTAACAACTCTGTTCACCCCCAAAATGTAATGTGCAAATGTGCAATCACAAAAATAGTAACACGCAAATTAGTGCAGAGCAATAGCAACATCAATAACTCAACGTTGCTCGAACGTTAATGTCACACAACACACAAAATAAACATTTAAAGCCCACTCTCTGAAGTTATTCCTCATCCATAAATCCCTCGAATTCTTCTTCGGTGTCTGAATTAAAAAGTTGGGTGAAAAACGGCATCCAAAATGGCCGGCTCCGTCTCGTCGAAGTCATCAGAGTCAGTTTTGCTGTTGTTGTCCAGCAGTTCCGTGAATCCTGCCTTCCGGAAAGCTCGGACCACAGTTGAGACCGATATATCCGCTCAGGCATTTACAATCCACTGGCAGATGTTGGCGTATGTCGTCCGGCGCTGTCTCCCTGTCTTAGTGGCGCAGGTCATCTTGTTGCTTCCTCTACCTACGCACCATTGATTCATTTATGTTCAATTCTCTCGCTGCTGCTCTATTTCCGTGTTCTACTGCGTGACTTACTGCCTTGAGTTTGAATTCTGCGTTGTATGCGTGTCTCTTAATAGGAGCCATTTTGTGGTCTTTACAGATGTAAACACACAAGTGAAATGAAACGTAATATCCGCGCGCTTCTTCTTCTACGGGGGCGGGTGCTTACCTTGGTGGTTGCTTACAGTAGAAGAAGAAGCGCTTCCTCTTCTATGGGGGCGGGTGCTTACCTTGGCGGTTGCTTACCGTAGAAGAAGAAGCGCTTCCTCTTCTACGGGGAAAAAAGATGGCGGCTGTTTACCGTAGTTGCGAGACCTAAACTTTATGAAAATGAATATTAATATTAATCCATATATAAGGCGCACCGGGTTATAAGCCGCACTGTCAGCTTTTGAGAAAATGTGTGGTTTTTAGGTGCGCCTTATAGTGCGGAAAATACGGTAAATGTGTCTAATGTGAAATTGCATTTAATCTATCAATTGAGTTGAATTTGTTTTTGGAACATGCATGCATACAACATGATACATCACAATCTCCAGTTTCTCTATTCAACATGTTCAAAAAGGAGTAGCAAGAAGCAGAGCTTATTTAATCCTACCCCCTTTCCTTTACATAGCAGTTGCTAAAACTTTTGCTCACTTCCTGTACTCAATAACTAATAACATTTAAAAATAAATAATTAGTGAAGTTATATTTCATATGGTGAGATAAATAAGAGTATCTATAAAATGAATGGGTGGATGAAATACATTCTGAATGTTGATTTATTTCATGATTTAATTAGTTCAATAATGACTGTAGTGTTCATGGTTAATTTCACAATTTAATTATTTCATGTTTTAATGTTTTATTTCATGATTAATTTAATAATATTTAATTAAATAATCTCAATCATTAAATGTAATTTTACAATTGACACATTTAATAACACTTAAGTCATTTTAAGAATATTTAATTTTGTCCCATTTGATCCTCCATACAGAAATGGCCTGGAGTGTACCCAAACACACACTGATAATTATATACCATATTTTTCGGACTATAAGTCGCAGTTTTTTTCATAGTTTGGCCGGGGGTGCGACTTATGCTCAGGAGCGACTTGTGTGAAATGATTACACATTACCGTAAAATATCAAATAATATTACTAAGCTCATTCACGTAAGAGACTAGATGTATAAGATTTCATGGGATTTAGCGATGTAGGAGTGACAGATTGTTTGGTAAATGTATAGCATGTTCTATATGTTATAGTTATTTGAATGACTCTTACCATAATATGTTACGTTAACATACCAGTTGGTTATTTACAGAGGTGGGTAGTAACGCGCTACATTTACTCCGTTACATCTACTTGAGTAACTTTTGGGATAAATTGTACTTCTAAGAGTAGTTTTAATGCAACATACTTTTACTTTTACTTGAGTATATTTATAGAGAAGAAACGCTACTTTTACTCCGCTACTTTTATCTACATTCAGCTCGCTACTCGCTACTGATTTTTATCGATCTGTTAATGCACGCTTTGTTTGTTTTGGTCTGTCAGACAGACCTTCATAGTGCCTGCGTTTCAACAAATACAGTCACTGGTGACATTCACTCCGTTCCACCAATCAGATGCAGTCACTGGTGACGTTGGACCAATCAAACAGAGCCAGGCGGTCACATGACCTGACTTAAACAAGTGTAAAAACTTATTGGGGTGTTACCATTTAGTGGTCAATTGTACGGAATATGTACTGTACTGTGCAATCTACTAATACAAGTTCCAATCAATCAATCAAAAGTGTGAAGGAAAAAAGACCATTTTTTATTTCGACCGTACATCCCGTCAAAAGCCTAAAGACTGACTGCACAGTTCCTGTCTTCACAATAAAAGTGCCGCTCCATCGCGCCTGCGCTTTCAAAATAAGAGTCTCCGAAAGCCTGCGCAAACAAGCTACGGAGTTTGCTGCCAATGTATTTCTTGTAAAGTGTATAAAAACGAATATGGAAGCTGGACAAATAAGATGCCAAAAACCAACCACTTTCATGTGGTATTAGACAGAAGGAGGAACTTTTTTTCTCCTCCATTTGAAAACGTGGACGCTATCATCACTACTGTCTGATTCCAATCAATGCAAGTCATCAGAATCAGGTAATACACCAACTTATATTCTTGTCTTCATGAAAGAAAGGAATCTATATGTGTTAAACATGCATGTATATTCATTAAAACACCTTTAACATGTAAACAAAAACGGCAAAAAAAAAAAATATATAAATTATATACTGTATATATCAATGTATGTATATATATATATATATGTATATATGTGTGTGTGTGTATATATATATATATATATATATATATATATATATATATATATGATATGTGTGTGTATGTTACTTTTACTTGAGTAATAAATCTCTAAAGTAACAGTACTCTTACTTGAGTACAATTTCTGGCTACTCTACCCACCTCTGGTTATTTATGCCTCATATAACGTACACTTATTCAGCCTGTTCACTATTCTTTATTTATTTTAAATTGCCTTTCAAATGTCTATTCTTGGTGTTGGCTTTTATCAAATACATTTCCCCAAAAAATGCGACTTATATATGTTTTTTTCCTTCTTTGTTATGCATTTTCGGCCGGTGCGACTTATACTCCGAAAAATAGGGTAACTGCCATTCAATCAGTTGCAGTAAATGAAGTGTATGGACATCATTAAACTGAGTACAGTACTAACTATTGCCAGTTGAATCTCTGAAAATGGTATGGATATTTGCTACATAAATGTAAATGTCATTTTTGTCAAACCTCTTCAATTAAAGCTGAAAGTTAAGTTTATTGATTTATTAACAGTATTTCCAATACATTTTGTAAATACTGTTAAAAGGCAAAAATAATAAACTGTTATTGTTCTGGACCTTACTGTATCTATTTTCAAGAATAACATTTATAGTAAAGTATGTGGTTAAATTTACAGCATCACTCAAATGTTTATACTGCAATATGAAGTGTAATAAAACATACTGTTTATATTTGAAGCTGTTTTTTGCTTCAGAATGTTGCATGTAGCAACATTCCTTATATTTATCAGCTTTGCAAGTGCCATGTATATGATTATAACTTACCCAGTGTTGCCATTTCATAGAGTAGGATACCGAAAGACCAGCTGGGGAAAACAAACAAAACGTTTGGACGTCATTTCTTTAAAAAGGGACCACCATTCACTAACGACATGCAATGAAGGACTCACACGTCACTGCTGGGACCAGCGCCTCTCTTGGCTAATATCTCAGGCGCCTGCCACTTCTTCATGCTGGGGTCGTCCTTCTGGGTGCCTGTCTGGTTCTTGCGGTTGTAGACCCCTTGAAGGCCCCAAAGCTTGGCCGTGTGCTGCTTGCTAACCAAGACGCTGCGGGCCCGAATGTTGCCGTGTAGGATGTCCTTGCTGTGGAGGAACGTCTGAGGAAAGACAACCGGGAGTGTGAGGTTTTGGATGAACACAATTAATTACAAATTAAACATTTATGGTTACATTTGTAGGTGTGGTTTTACCACAATATCAACAATGCTCAAACTGATTATTTTTAAGTTGTGTTCAAAATGTTTGTTGATTCTCAAACTGGTGCTACACAGGCCCCATCTCGTGGTAGGCATGAATACCGGACACATAAAGAATTAAATAAGCATAATACTAAAATAAACTACAATTATTAAATAAATGGTACATAATAAAATATTGTAAATACATAAATACTGTATACAGACTGCAGGAGAGCCTCAGGACTGCAAAGAAGTTGATATTTTAGAAAAAAGATTAAGGCACACCTTTTTACTTGAACTCTTTTTAGGTTCTTAATTTTTATTCTAGTATTTTGTAATTTATTTGTTGCTATTATTAGGGCCCGCATGGCCCATTGCAAAAGGACTCCTTATGCAATGGGACATAAGGACCTATTGAATTTCTAAGGTTTTATTATTATTATTATTCTTCCGCAACTTTGCGCTGTAATGTGACCCCCTTAACATACTTCAAAACTCACCAAATTTTACACACACACATCAGTAATATACGGCAAAACTTTTTATCAAAAAACCAAACCTCAAAACTCAAAATTGCGCTCTAGCGCCCCCCTACGAAAAAAAAAAACTAGACTGCCTGTGACTCCCACTAGGAAGGTCGGAGAGACATGAAACAAAAACCTTTATGTAGGTGTGACTTAGACCTAGATTTCATAATAGTATATTCTCGGGCAAAAATCAACAGGAAGTTGGCAATTCCCCCTTCAAGACAAAAAAAGTACTAAAAACAGTAACTTTTGCCTCTTTGAGCTGTATTTTCACCCTCTTAACGTGCTTCAAAACTCACCAAACTGAACACACACATCAGGACTGGCAAAAATTGCGATCTAATAAAAAAACCTAATCCCAAATCTCAAAATTGCGCTCTAGCGCAATTTTGGAATAAAACGCAGAAAAAACTGCTCCTCGGAAGAAAAAAATGACAAAACTGCCTGTAACTCCCACTGGGAAGGTCGGACCTCTATGTAGGTCTCACTTAGACCTACATTTCATATATTGACAACCCCCAGCAAAAATCAACAGGAAGTTTGCAATTTCCCCTTCAAAACAAATTTTTTTTATAAACCGGTCACTTCTCTTCAAACATTATCTCCTATGAGCGCGTTTGTCGTATCAGCTTCAAAATAACACAGGAGAGAGATTGAACCCTTCCAAATAAAAGCTATCGAAATAATTTTTCTAACTGCTCCGATTTTGATTTTATGAGCCTTCAAAGAACCGCTGCGCTGATGCTGCTGCGCTGCTGTTTTTTTTAAGATGGCTGCTTAAAAGCAGGAAGCACCAACGTGGCCACACAATGCAGACAAGGTAGGTACACTAGACAAAAGTCTTGGGACACTTCAGACTAAAAGTAGACAAAAGTATTGGGACACTTGGGACTAAAACTTGACAAAAGTATTGGGACACTTTGGGACTAAAACTTGACAAAAGTATTGGGACACTTAGGACTAGCACCTGCCAAATACGCGGGCCCGACCAATGCTGCTTGCAGCTTTAATTACTATTGTTGTCACTATTTATAAATTAGACATATTTTCTTACATTTATTTTAAAACAATTTATATATTTTCTTTTTATTTTAAAACAATTTATATATTTTCTTTTAGATGACGTTAATTTATATTATATTTATTCACCAGTGCCTTTTCCCCTCAATCAATCCTGCCGTGTTATTGTCAATAGTGTTGTGTTTTCTGTTCCAGTTTTTTTAACTGCTGTAAAGCAAGTTTGCCTGTGCATGAAAAGTGTTAGTTTGTTGCCTGATTCACATTTAAAATAGTACAAAGAAAACTGTACCAACCAAAAACCTGCTGAAATTGAAATAAAATTAAATGGCTTAACTGAAAATATTCATGTCAATATTTTAAAGGTGGTTGTTGGTGTGAACAGTTTGAAAACCACTGGTTTCAACACTGATCAGTTAGCATTTATTAGCACACTCTGTATATATATTTCAGGTAGCACCATTGCACTGAAAAAAAATTCCTAGTTTGCAGCAATCAAAGGATTCTGATATACCAGATTATCCAGGGGTAATCTTGTAGTATTATAAAAATGTAATGGTAATTAAAGCTGCAAGCAGCATTGGTCGGGCCCGCGTATTTGGCAGGTACTAGTCCTAAGTGTCCAAATACTTTTGTCAAGTTTTAGTCCCAAGTGTCCCAATACTTTTGTCTAGTGTACCTACCTTGTCTGCATTGTGTGGGCACGCTGGTGCTTCCTGCTTTTAAGCAGCCATCTTAAAAAAACAGCAGCGCAGCAGCATCAGCGCAGCGGTTCTTTGAAGGCTCATAAAATCAAAACCGGAGCAGTTATTAAAACGCGCTTCTGTAGTTTTAATCACAAGGGTTCAATCTCTCTCCTGTGTTAGTTTGAAGCCGAAACAACAAACGTGCTCAGAGGAGATAGTTTTTGAAGGAAGGTGACCGGTTTTTACAAAAATGTTGTGTTGAAGGGGGAATAGCAAACTTCCTGTTGATTTTTGCTGGGGGTTGTCAATCTATGAAATGTAGGTCTAAGTGAGACCTACATAGAGGTTTTTGTTTCATGTCTCTCCGACCTTCCCAGTGGGAGATACAGGCAGTTTTGTCATTTTTTACTTCCGAGGAGCAGTTTTTTCTGCGTTTTATTCAAAAATTGCGCTAGAGCGCAATTTTGAGATTTGGGGTTAGGTTTTTTTATTAGATCGCAATTTCTGCCAGTCTTGATGTGTGCGTTCAGTTCGGTGAGTTTTGAAGCATGTTAAGGGGGTCAAATTACAGCTCAAAGAGGCAAAAGTGACTGATTTTACTAAAATTTAGTGTTGAAGGGGGAATAGCAAACTTCCTGTAGATTTTTGGCCGAGGAAATAAATTAATAAAATGTCTAAGTCTAAGTGAGACCTACATAGAGGTTTTTGTTTCATGTCTCTACGACATTCGTACTGGGAGTTAGAAAAAGTTTACTTTGTAGGGGGCGCTAGAGCGCAATTTTGAGTCTTGGGGTTTGGTATTTTCACCAAAGAGTTTTGTTCGAGTTTATTTATGTGTGCGTCAAATTTGGTGAGTTTTGAAGCATGTTAAGAGGGTCAAAGTACCGCGCAAAGCTGCGGAATAAGAAAGAATAATAATAAAACCTTACAAATTCAATAGGGTCCTCTGTCCCATTGTAAAAGGACTCCCTTCGGGATTCCTTTTACAATGGGCCATGCGGGCCCTAATAAAAAGGTATTCTTATTAGGGGTGGTGAAAAATCTATCACATTTGAATTGCGATTTCTAGTTATATTGATTAATAATTTCTAAGAATAAACTTTTATTTTTAAGAGAAAAAAAATGTTTTATGACCATTTTGACACCAAATAATGTTACAGGAATCGATTCTGAATTGAATGGTCACCCCAAGAATCGGTATCAATTTGTGAGTTGCGGTAAGATACACAACCCTAATTATTATACAGTACAGGCCAAACGTTTGGACACACCTTTCTTTATTTTCATGACTATTTACATTGTAGATTGTCACTGAAGGCATCAAAACTATGACAACCTGTGGAATGAAAACCATTTCAGGTGACTACCTCTTGAAGCTCATCCAGAGAATGCCAAGAGTGTGCAAAACAGTAATCAGAACAAAGGGTGGATATTTTGAAGAAACTAGAATATAAAACATGTCAGTTACTTCATCTTTTTTTGCTAAGTACATAACTCCACATGTGTTCATTCATAGTTTTGATGCCTTCAGTGACAATCTACAATGTAAATAGTCATGAAAATAAAGAAAAGGCATTGAATGAGGAGAAGATGTGTCCAAACTTTTAGCCTACTGTATATGTCATAATAGTTAGCATGCAGATTATTACAACACATGGTCACAGCAAATTAAAAATAGACGTTTTTTACAGCCAACTTGCAGCAACAAGTTGTTTAGGTGACATGTCCATACCTGCCAACTACTCCAGTTTTCCCGTAATTAGTACGGTTTTCATCAACCTATTCCGGGTTACGGTTGCAGTGATAAAAAATACGGTTTTTCATTAATTAAAAAAATATATTTTTAAAAGTTTTATTCACGAAATCGCGTAACAACAATGACAATCGACACTGCTTCCCGTAACTTCCGATCGAGTCATTCCGAATGCCATGCGCGAGGCTATTTATAGCACCACTGCCAAGCACGAGGCACCTGTTGCCCTTGTTTCCAAACGAGCGAACGATCATGGAATCAGCCGGAGAAAAATCGCAAACGAGTCTTAAACCGAAAAGAAAACTGCAGTCATTCCGTGAAGAATATTCAAAAGCCTATCTGGGAATAATTATCCGTTCCAAAAAGGGTGAAAACTACACGAATTGCACCTCGTGCAGACAAGATTTTTCGATCGTACACGGAGGAATTAGCGATGTAAAAGACCACGTTGGGACAAAAAAACACAAGTCTAATGCCGTTGCTAGCGATACAAGTGGAAAACTTTCAACGTTTTTCGGATTTTAGCCACAAAAAGGTAATGACACCAATGTTATCTATTGGAATTGTTTAGTACTGTTATACTGTTAAAAGTGTTTATACTATTTATGCTTTCAAGTCCAAGTTGAAGAAATCTTGTTAAATGTTGACAGCATAACTACCAAAATACAGAAGTATGTCCTTAATATTTTTGCAGTGCTATTTCTGTTGAAAAGTTAAAATGATTACATTAGAGATGTGATGTGCCACTTTTCAAGTGTCTGATGGCTTAAATGAATTTTCATTAATTTTTCATATTTTGAATTCTTTTGAAAGGCTTACAAAAAAACTACATTTGAATTGTAATTCCATGCTATTGACAGGACTATTAATTTTAATGAAGTTAGCTTACCATGTTTACAGTATGATAATTGTGATAGAAATGTGAATTTTAGGCACAGAATATTTTTTACAATTGAACAAGGCAGTAGATTATACAAACTTGGACAGAAAGTTAATAATGACACCAATTTCTTTTTTAATGGAATTGTTTAGTACTGTTTTACCATTTGTTTACTGTAAAAAGTATTTATACTTTCAATTAACAAATTGAAGTCTTGTGAAAGGTTGACAGGATAACTGGCATTAACTGTCAAAATAATTTCAAACTATTGAAGACATGCACCTGGGGATAAGTTGATTGGCAACACTAAATTGGCCCTAGTGTGTGGATGTGAGTGTGAATGTTGTCTGTCTATCTGTGTTGGCCCTGTGATGAGGTGGCGACTTGTCCAGGGTGTACCCCGCCTTCCGCCCGATTGTAGCTGAGATAGGCTCCAGCGCCCCCCGCGACCCCAAAGGGAATAAGCGGTAGAAAATGGATGGATGGATGGATGAAGTTAGCTTACAGAATAAACATGTCAATCAACCCATATGATTTTTACTGTAATATTTTTGTTTTGAAAAGTCACTGTGACTGATAGAAAAGTGATGGTTTTAGCAACATTTTAACCGGTCTGAATGCTAATAATCATTTTGCGACGGCGAAGCACCCCTGAACCCCCCACCAGGACTTTGCCCTGGACCCTGGCTACTAGGTTTTTCTGATTTCAAAAGTTGGCAGGTATGCATGTCTTTCAAACTGGTTTAGTCTAAAATATTTTATTAATTGGAAATTCCAGATATTTCTAGTACATTTCGTTTGTGGAAAATGTGTGAACTACAAACCAGCGCTGAGGTCAGGTGTTGCGCCATAGTAAATATCCTCTTCTCTGTCATCTCGCATGGAGGATTCAGGTTTTCTTCTACCTGGATACAAGAAAAGGGGACTTTTGGTGCAATCCTGCACATTTGGTGCACAGTGTGCATGTTTGAAACAGACCTGCCTGCACCTCCACAGGAAGCTGAGCAGGTCTCGGTTCTCCAGCTCCTCCACTACCGTCACCAGTGGGGCTCGCAAGGAGACCACGCCCAGCAGCTCAGGTAAAAAGGGGTGTGGTCCCAGCTGGGCCAGGAAGGAGGCAAAGCCCAGGAAGGCGTGTCTCTCTGTGGCGTCGGCTAAGTCTGGAGGTTGGGGTGGAGGAGTGTGGAAATCAAAAGTATCACCAAGAGTGGGAGCTCTTACCTTTTAGCACCCGCAGGACCACGTTCCTGTTTTCCATGCGGGCCCTGTAGAGGGACACGGAAGAGTCGGAGCGCAGGGAGAAGGATCCACGCAGCGGGCTGACCAGATTGAAGGCCTCGGGTAGTCTCTGGCGAGGCAGCTCCCTGGGTTGGGCGACAGGAGCGAAGGGGGTCTTGTAGGGCGGCAGGTCCTGGGCCTGGGCCAACAGAGGCGGAGAGTCCACGACAGAGGGATTCTTGGCCGGGTAGCTGCTGGGGGGGTGGAAGGTGGAGTAGGTGTTGGGCATGTCCATAGCGATGCTTTCATGCTCAAGCACATTGATGCCAGGAGGAGCTATGGGAAGAAGGAGAAAAAACATCATCATGTTTTCTCACTGGCCACTTTATTAGGGACACTTGCACACTCTAATCCAGTGTTTTTCAACTAGTGTGCCGTGAGATACAGTCTGGTGTGCTGTGGGAGATTATCTAATTTCACCTATTTGGGTTAAAAATATTTTTGGCAAACCAGTAATTATTGTCTGCAAATGATGTGTTGTTGTCGGTGCTGTCTAGAGCTCGGCGGAGTAACCGTGTAATACTCTTCCATATCAGTAGGTGGCAGCCGGTAGCTTTGTAGATGTCGGAAACAGCGTGCAGGTAAAAAGGTGTCTAATGCTTAAACCAAAAATAAACAAAAGGTGAGTGCCTCTAAAAAAAAGGCATTGAAGCTTAGGGAAAGCTATGCAGAACAAAACTAAGACTGAACTGGCTACAAAGTAAACAAAAACAGAATGCTGGACGACAGCAAAGACTTACAGCGTGTGGAGCAGACGGCGTCCACAAAGTACATCCGTGCATGACATGACAATCAACACCAAAATAGGAGTGCAAGACAAGAACTAAAACACTACACACAGGAAAACACCGAAAAACTCAAAATAAGTCACGGCGTGATGTGACAGTACACCTACTTTGAGACAAGTGCTATAGTGATGCATGCTTGGTTATGGTTTGAATTCATATCTGACAATTGCGACAACAACTTTTTACTGTCAACTGAGTTTCGTTTAACGATTTCTGCTGGTGGTTTGCCTCCGTATTTTTTCAACGCAAAAAATGTGCCTTGGCTCAAAAAAGGTTGAAAAACACTGCTCTAATCTGCCTTGACAAAAATGATGCTTACTTGATGTACACTGTCAGAATGTGATTCATATAATATGTTCATTACTGCATTGTATTAAGAAGTGTTGGTCATATACTTTTATGAAGTAGCACAGTGCATCACAATTATCCATCCATCCATTTTCTACCGCTTATTCCCTTCGGGGTCGCGGGGGCGCTGGAGCCTATCTCAGCTACAATCGGGCGGAAGGCGGGGTACACCCTGGACAATTAGGGCGGTCAAATTTAAAGCGTGGATTCATGCGATTAATCACAAATTCATGTTTAATCACAGATTAATCACCCTTTATTTTGAGGGTAAATGCTCCTTTACCTTAACCACAAATGGTTACCTGCAAAGAAAACGTCTGTATGATGTTCTGATTGTAACATCGCCTTTGTGTTATAATGTTGGAGTCTTACCATGAGTTGATTAACGTGGACCCCGACTTAAACAAGTTGAAAAACCTATTCGGGTGTTACCATTTAGTGGTCAATTGTACAGAATATGTACTGTACTGTGCAATCTACTAATAAAAGTTTCAATAATATCAATTTTTTAAAGTTAATTCCAATTAAAAAAAGCAAGTTATTTACTATGATCCATCAACATTCAAAAGTGTGATTAATCTGATTAAAAAGTGTTTGATAGCACTAATCAGGTACATTTAGGCAGTGATTCAAAATATAGTACTTCATTAAATTCACTGCTTAAGTATCTTAAATAAGTTTTATTTACTAAAATATATGTAATTACTACATATTCAAGATACATTATGATATTGTATATTTATAAATAGTTTAAGGTTTTTTTAATGGACAATACATTTTAATTGTGCAAAAAAATGTTTTTGTGGAATTTAAAAAGAAAATACAAAAATATAAAGCAGATTTTGTCCACGTTCTTCCCCTTTCCTTAAACAAAAAAGTTTGGATTGGATTGTAGGGTCAAATTAATGTTAAACTGTACAAAAGACATACATCCATCCATCCATTTTCTAACGCTTATTCCCTTCGGGGTCGCGGGGGGCGCTGGAGCCTATCTCAGCTACAATCGGGCGGAAGGCGGGGTACACCCTGGACAAGTTGCCACCCCCTCACAGGGCCAACACAGATAGACAGACAACATTCACACTCACATTCACACACTAGGGCCAATTTAGTGTTGCCAATCAACCTATCCCCAGGTGCATGTCTTTGGAGGTGGGAGGAAGCCGGAGTACCCGGAGGGAACCCACGCAGTCATGGGGAGAACATGCAAACTCCACACAGAAAGATCCCGAGCCCAGGACTACTCAGGACCTTCGTATTGTGAGGCACATGCACTAACCCCTGTACCACCATGCTGCCCGTACTAAAGACAATGAGAAGTAAAAACTACCAATAGGTTAAAAGCTCAACATTTAATATATATATATATATATATATATATATATACACACACACACACACACACACACACACACACACACACACACACAGAGGTGGGTAGTAACGCGCTACATTTACTCCGTTACATCTACTTGAGTAACTTTTGGGATAAATTGTACTTCTAAGAGTAGTTTTAATGCAACATACTTTTACTTGAGTATATTTATAGAGAAGAAACGCTACTTTTACTCCGCTACTTTTATCTACATTCAGCTCGTTACTCGCTACTAATTTTTATCGATCTGTTAATGCACGCTTTGTTTGTTTTGGTCTGTCAGACAGACCTTCATAGTGCCTGCGTTTCAACAAATACAGTCACTGGTGACGTTCACTCCGTTCCACCAATCAGATGCAGTCACTGGTGACGTTGGACCAATCAAACAGAGCCAGGGGTCACATGACCTGACTTAAACAAGTGTAAAAACTTATTGGGGTGTTACCATTTAGTGGTCAATTGTAGGGAATATGTACTGTACTGTGCAATCTACTAATACAAGTTCCAATCAATCAATCAAAAGTGTGAAGGAAAAAAGACATTTTTTTTATTTCAACCGTACATCCCGTCAAAAGCCTAAAGACTGACTGCACAGTTCCTGTCTTCACAATAAAAGTGCCGCTCCATCGCGCCTGCGCTTTCAAAATAAGAGTCTACGAAAGCCTGCGCAAACAAGCTATCAAGCTACGGAGTTTGCCGCCAATGTATTTCTTGTAAAGTGTATAAAAACGAATATGGAAGCTGGACATATAAGATGCCAAAAACCAACCACTTTCATGTGGTATTAGACAGAAAGGAGGAACTTTTTTTCTCCTCCATTTGAAAACGTGGACGTTATCAGCACTACTGTCTGATTACAGTCAATGCAAGTCATCAGAATCAGGTAATACACCAACTTATATTCTTGTCTTCATGAAAGAAAGGAATCTATATGTGTTAAACATGCATGTATATTCATTAAAACACTATTAACATGTAAACAAAAACGGCAAAAAAAATAAATATAAATTATATACTGTATATATCAATGTATGTATATATATATATATATATGTGTGTGTGTGTGTGTGTGTATATATATATATGTGTATGTGTGTATATATATATGTATATGTGTATGTATATATATATATATATATATATATATATATATATATATATATATATATATATATATATGATTGTGTGTATGTTACTCATCAGTTACTCAGTACTTGAGTAGTTTTTTTACAACATACTTTTTACTTTTACTCAAGTAAATATTTGGGTGACTACTCCTTACTTTTACTTGAGTAATAAATCTCTAAAGTAACAGTACTCTTACTTGAGTACAATTTCTGGCTACTCTACCCACCTCTGTATATGTATATGTATATATATATATATATATATATATATATATATATATATATATATATATTGTCTTTATAATCTGTTTTGTCATTTAACATCAATTAAAATTGATGTTCATCAACATTTAACATTGTCATGTTATCGATGGGAAAATTCATTTTTAGATAGTATGATTTAGCCTGAGCGGCTTGGAGACACCGAGAGTAACAAGCGGTAGAAAATGGATTAGAAAGGAAAGATAAAAAAAAACAAAAAAATATTTTATTTTTTTTTACTTGGGACTTCCCGTGGGCCGGATTTTGGATGCTGGGGGGCCGGATCCGGCCCGCGGGCCGTAGTTTGGGGACCTCTGGTTTATACACACACACACACATTTTTTTCTCTAAATTTGCCCCCCCCCCGAGTCAAAATAATTGCCCAGGCCTACATTAAGCAGTCTCCAACCAGGCTTTGCATCATACAGATGTTTTTTTAGGCCTGCATTTTAAATAGCACTACTTTCTTAGAAAGATCAGCATCGGTCTTACCATCAATGCCATGCAGCACTCTCCGGGAGGACGACTTTAAGGAGCCCATGCGGATGCGGTCCACCTTCTCTGGACAGAAGCGCAACAGGAGGATGAAGACCAGCGTGACCACAAAGCAGGCCAGCAGCAGTATGGGCACGATGATCACTTCTTGCTCATACAGACGGATCTCTGAACAAGAATACAGTAAAGATGATCAGCTAGAACACAATATAGAAATAAGTACACTTGAAAGGAACAATCCCTAGCGCACCACAGAGTGTGTCCCCTTGGGTGCAGAGGAAGTCTGCATTTGATATGGACGACATCCTGGAAAAAAAAAAAAAAGACGTTGAAAGACAAACACATTAAACAAACACAGAACATTTTAAGGTGGAGTCATACGACATAACATGAACGCACATTTGTTACACAGTCTACAGCAGTTGTATCAAAAGTACAATAATAAAGTAATGCTAATTTGAGTGGTTTTCATTTCGAAATGTTTTAACAATAGCTCCCTGCTTTACACAGAGGTGGTTCTAATGCACTGACATTTTAGAAACACTTCCCCTACTGCAATAATAAACAATACATACTAATAAATGAATCATTAGGACATGTCAAGTATACAAATGAAACTCAAAAAAATGTAATATCATGCAAAGGTTCGTTTATTTTAGCAATTAGATTTACAAAGTGAAACTAATATATGACAGACTCATAACATGCAACTCAATATATTTCAAGCCTTTTGATATCATTTTGATGCCTGGCTTACAACTTATGAAAACCTCTAGTTGAACATTTCTGAAAATGGGAATTTTCAAAAACATGATCATCAAAATTATAACTAATAAAAGGCTTGACATCTCACTTTGCAGGTAATGAGTTTATATCAGTTTCACATTTGACGTTGAATTGCGGACATGCTTTTGCACTAAAAATTCTATTTTTTTGAGTTTCACCTATACACATACATACACACACATATACTGTACATGTACACACATCTTTACTGCAATAGTTCTTAGTCCTTTGCAATATCAGTAATTAGTCTCAATTGTCCTTGTCTGCAGCTTAAATGCTTTTTATTCTTCTGCAAGAAAGACAGTTTCATACTACAACAGGGTTTTAACTACATGTTTTCAATATTTATTAAGCAGACATTTGCCGAGTCCATTGCTATTATTTACTTGTGACAAATGTATCACAGAATAATGCAAATGCACCTACAGATTTATCTTCAATAGCATGCCAGACTGGAGTTACAAAGTCCCAACTCCGCTTTCTCTCCTTGACTTCCACTATCTAAAAAATATATCTTTTCAACGAATTACTGAAAAACTATCTACTTGGTGTCATCTCGGTTAACTTAATAAATCTGGCACCTGTGTTCCTCTAACATGAATACATCCAAAACACCTCCAAAGTACAAAACTAAATGATTAAAAAAATCAAATCAAATCAAAACAAGGCAAAAATAATTGGACCTTTTTTCTTCGTTTTCCATTGTTGGAAAAATGTCCAGGTGTTCCAAGACATGTGGAAACCCTTAACACTAAATCAGTGAGCCAGGGACAATTTTGTTTAGTATACATGACAACTGTGGTAGACAAGGAATAAATTGTGTATTGTTCTTTAGCATTCAGTAAATATTGAGATACTGATGAAGTACGGATGCAGCCAAATTTTGGAAACAAATGATCTGTGGTAACTATTCTTAACTGTTCCCCTAGCATTCAAGAAAGCGGTTATTCATCCTCTGCTCAAAAGACCTAACCTTGATCCTGACCTCATGGTAAACTACCGACCGGTGTCCCACCTTCCCTTTATTTCGAAAATCCTCGAAAACATTGTCGCACAGCAGCTAAATGAACACTTAGTGTCTAACAATCTCTGTGAACCTTTTCAATCCGGTTTCAGGGCAAATCACTCTACGGAGACAGCCCTCGCAAAAATGACTAATGATCTACTGCTAACCATGGATGTCATTTATGTTGCTGCTTCTTGATCTTAGCGCTCCTTTCGATACCGTCGATCATAATATTTTATTAGAGCGTATCAAAACACGTATTGGTATGTCAGACTTAGCTTTGTCGTGGTTTAACTCTTATCTTACTGACAGGATGCAGTGCGTCTCCCATAATAATGTGACCTCGGACTATGTTAAGGTAACGTGCGGAGTTCCTCAGGGTTCGGTTCTTGGCCCTGTACTCTGTAGTATTTACATGCTGCCGCTAGGCGACATCATACGCAAATACTGTGTTAGCTTTCATTGTTCTGCTGATGACACCCAACTCTACATGCCCCTAAAGCTGACCAACACGCCGGATTGTAGTCAGCTGGAGGCGTGTCTTAATGAAATTAAACAATGGATGTCCGCTAACTTCTTGCAACTCAACGCCAAGAAAACGGAAATGCTGATTATCGGTCCTGTTAAACACCGACATTTATTTAATAATACCACCTTAACATTTGACAACCAAACAATTACACAAGGCGAATCAGTAAAGAATCTGGGTATTATCTTCGATCCAACTCTCTCGTTTGAATCACACATTAAGAGTGTTACTAAAACGGCCTTCTTTCATCTCCGTAATATCGCTAAAATTTGTTCTATTTTATCCACTAGCGACGCTGAGATCATTATTCATGCGTTCGTTACGTCTCGTCTCGACTACTGTAACGTATTATTTTCGGGTCTCCCTATGTCTAGCATTAAAAGACTACAATTGGTACAAAATGCGGCTGCTAGACTTTTGACAAGAACAAGAAAGTTTGATCATATTACGCCTATACTGGCTTCCTGTGCACTTAAGATGTGACTTTAAGGTTTTACTACTTACGTATAAAATACTACACGGTCTAGCTCCGTCCTATCTTGTCGATTGTATTGTACCATATGTCCCGGCAAGAAATCTGCGTTCAAAGAACTCCGGCTTATTAGTGATTCCCAGAGCCCAAAAAAAGTCTGCGGGCTATAGAGCGTTTTCTATTCGGGCTCCAGTACTATGGAATGCCCTCCCGGTAACAATTAGAGATGCTACCTCAGTAGAAGCATTTAAGTCCCATCTTAAAACTCATTTGTATACTCTAGCCTTTAAATAGACCCCCCTTTAGACCAGTTGATCTGCCGTTTCTTTTCTTTTCTCCTCTGCTCCCCTCTTCCTTGTGGAGGGCGGGGGGCACAGGTCCGGTGGCCATGGATGAAGTGCTGGCTGTCCAGAGTCGAGACCCGGGGTGGACCGCTCGCCTGTGCATCGGCTGGGAACATCTCTGCGCTGCTGACCCGTCTCCGCTCGGGATGGTGTCCTGCTGGCCCCACTATGGACTGGACTCTTATGTTGGATCCACTATGGACTAGACTCTCACAATATTATGTCAGACCCACTCGACATCCATTGCATTCGGTCTCCCCTAGAGGGGGGGGGGGTTACCCACATATGCGGTCCTCTCCAAGGTTTCTCATAGTCATTCACATCGACGTCCCACTGGGGTGAGTTTTTCCTTGCCCTTATGTGGGCTTTGTACCGAGGATGTCGTTGTGGCTTGTGCAGCCCTTTGAGACACTTGTGATTTAGGGCTATATAAATAAACATTGATTGATTGATTGAACTATGTCAAAGTGTCCAAAGTGCGGCCCGTGGATTATTACCAGCCCTCATCTTGTTTCATTGCTGATATTAATTTTATTGGCCTTTGGTATATTGTGAATAATAATGAAAAATAACATATACGGTTGCATATTACACTAATAACTACAGGTATTTGCTTTGTCAACTACAACATCTGTTTTTCATTGTGTTACTTTTCGTGGAAATAGTTTAGACACTCCCGATCTGTGTGAAGTAGGGGTGTCCCGATACAGCACCGATATTGGAGCCTTGAGTATCGGCCTTAAACGATATTGATCAGATAAGATGTATGCACAAATCCTACATATTTTTACCATTTTTAGTGTGGAATGTCAGAGAAGGCTTGATCATGTGAAATTACACAAACAGAAGCATGGTAGATATAAAAAACACTTACCTGTGTAAAATGCTGGGAATGGATTTATTGTATGCTGTCTTTAATTAAGTGGTATTTTTTTGGTGACACCTACTGGCCACGATACTTCATTAAGTTAAGCACATGAGTAGGTTGAATGACGCGGACACGTTTGTTGCCCAATACTTTTTCATGCATTTCCGCTTTGGAGACTTTATTTTATGTGTAAGTAATATGCAACTATAATTATTTTATACTTTTTTATATTGACAAATGTGCTGTTTTAGACTGCAATATTGATTAATTATGTACTGTATGTCTTGTGTGCTACTCTGTGCTTAGCTATGGTGTAGCTGCTAGCTCCTATAGCCTGCTATGTTTACCTGATTGGACAAGTAAACGTGCCGTGGGACTGCTTGTATCGGTGATTATAGACGCAAGCCGATATGTAAGCTTTTTTGTCCCCAATGTCGGACTGCTATCCGATATCAATATCGGATTGGGATATCACTAGTGTAGAAGCAGACTTTTTGTACAAAGCCTTAGATCGCACAATGTACCTAATGTTGTGTCTTTACAGTATGTTTCTGACTACAGTAGTATTAATGGAATTGTCCCTTCGAGGGACTTCCACGGCGATCTCACGGTTGACGTCAGCTCTTCCAGCATCTGCAAACCTGTCCAGCGGCATTTTTGACTCTTTCATGCCGGTGCAGCGATACACGCCCATAAGGCACAACAGAAGTGACTTAACAATAAACGCTGATGTAAAACAAGACACCGTCCATTAAAAGACGTTTTTACCACAACGACGCCGTTGCTCACATCGGTGATGACAGACTTAGAAATAGACGTGGAAGAGAGAGCAGAGTGACATATTTTCTTACCTTTTGTTCACAGCTGTGTTCTAAATCCTCCAGAATAGTCTTGGTGGTGCAGTCTTCATGTAGTCAGTCACATAGCTGAGGGTTAATTTCTGCTTCAGGTGTTCATTGTGTTGTTTTTCCTCACACTGACAGCCTGACTTGTTTGTCTACTCCAGCGTCTGTGTTTTTCTAAACTCCACAGCAACTTACTCCCCGATCACTCCTTCCTTCTTCACCTCCCTCCCGAATGAACACGTTAAAAGGTAATCAAGCGTCTTGCCCCGCCTCCTCTTTGTGTTTTCTGTACCGCCTCCTGCCACGTCATTAGCCCAGGCTTTCTGAGCGTTGTCAAAAAACTGGTCCTTCCTGCTCATCGTTTTGAGCCTTTTGTGAAATGTACGTCAGGCCGCTGGAACCCGTACGACAAGCTCTGCCGTCTCGGGAGGATTCAATCGGTGATAAGCCTCGTCTTTGCACTCTACAAACAAAATAAGTGACCTTTGCCTCGTCATGAGCCATTTATTCAACAGCAATATGCGTACTATTTCATACAGTGGATTAAAAGCAGTTATTACAATCATGGCTATTGTGGTTGAAAGTGTGTAGTAAAGTGTGCCATAACCACATTATTGTTCATTCGTCTCACAGTTTGGCAGGTGACGTTTGAGGCTGAGGTCCGAGCCATTTCTCACCTAAATAAAAACACAACAGCCAATTAGCGACAACTTCGGACAAATCGGCTGACATCGCACAAAAGTGAGTACCGGTACAGCCATTACGTTTCAGAAATAATTGTATTACTGTATACTTCTAAAGGGACAATGTCAAGTTCTCCAGGTTTTTTCACAGCCGTGCCCGAACTTGAAAGGGCCAGTTGGACTCAGGAAGGACTCAAAGGGACAACTCAATCCTTTTTCCTTGTGATTTATTGATGTTTGATTTGAAGCAATAAAATAAAGTGGGTTATCGGTGTAGATGAATGGATGAACAGAATGAATAGTCGAATAGTGGAATAGTTGAATAGCTTGGGATAGCTGAATAGTAGATTAGCTGAATAGGTGAATAGCAGAATAGTGGGGGTTGAATAGCTGTTGGTAAATTAGTGGGGGTTGAATAGGTTGATAACCTTAACCAAACAGAAAAAAACAACAACACATTAGTATTTTATAAACATACATCATAATACATGCTTTGCTTTCCTTTAAATCAATCCAAACAAATTAATTTCCACTGACAGGGTCTAGGTTTAAGAATAAATTTAAACATTTCCAACAATATGAATGAAATTAAATTGAAACAATCCATCCTAATTATAAGAATACACTTAAACATCACAGATACTTTTTAAAATGTACTTTCAGTCAACTTAAACAATTGTGTAAACATCAGTGGAATTATCTTCTTTAAAGATTCTCCCCAGTGAAATTATCTTCTCTCCCTTGGTTTCCTCACCAGTTGCGTCTTCTGAGTCCAAACAGGAGCTGTCTTCCTTCATCTTAGCAGCATGTCAAAGGGGTGACTGACTGAAGCTCAAACATTTTGAGCATGTGCTCTGAGCAGGTTAACTCAATCAAACCAATCTGTTGGAAGCAGGTGGAGATTTTCAGCCCTCAGCTCTCACTGTTGCCCCTTCAGGCCTGGAGTGTGCTCTACAAATCAGTGGTGTTTGTGCTGCTCTGTACTTTGACTTGACACCTCCCACTTGACCTCTTGGTTTTTTAAACCCAAAGAGGTCACATCATCATCTGTTCCGGCAAGTTTACCTTCAGTTCGCATGATGTTGTTCTTGTTCTTCAACTGGTATTAAAACAATGATCCGTCTGACGTCTCTGTGAAGAATGGTGGCCGGGATTTTACTTGAGTGCTGCTTTCCCTTTTTTTCAGCAGGTTTTGCAGAGGAGACTAGTTAGCTGGGAAAAGTCCTGATGTGCACATCTCACAATCGATGGCAGTGAGTACTGCTTGCTTGTACATTTGTGGTGATGTTTCCTGATATTTTAGCTTACTTGAAGCTGAGCGTTTGATCCGAGTTCGCCACTTCCTGACTGCTCTCCATACCCAGGCAATGACACGGATCAGCTTGGTCAGGCTGCTGAATTTCTTTATGTCCAGGATTCTTTGTACAGCAGAACCGGCAGGTGGTCTTCGGACTTGGATCTTGGACTCTTGTTCACAAGAACTGTGGTCATTTCTGACATGAGTAGGTTTTGGAGTTTTTTCTATAATAGATGGGACATCATCCTGGTTTCTCTTTGCCTGTGCTCTGGTTACCACTGCTGTGAAAGACTTCCTTTGAAACTTGTCAATGCTCGCTTTGGCATTCGCAGCAACCTCTTTGGCTGACTTTGTCGGCCACTCATCCACAGGATGTTTTAGAAACTCTGGTCCCTCCTGCCACACAGAATCCTTTTTAAGGTCCTCTGGTGATGCTCCTCTTGTTATGAGATCAGCGATATTCAGGTCTCCTGGAATCCATCTCCAATCTTCAATAGACGTGGACTTCTGGATCTCTCCAACTCTGTTTGCAAAGAAGGTCTGATATCCATAGCTCTCTCTTTGGATTGCTCCCAGAACAGTTTGACTGTCCAGCAGATGGAGCCAACATTCAATTTCCATCCACTGTGTTTTTCAATATACCTCCTGAGCCGTGTAGCAAAGACAGCACCACAGATTTCAGCTTTCACTGCCTCTCCTTTCTGGTCGATGGGTGTGAGCTTGGCTTTGGACTCTGTCAGTCTGACTTGGATGCCTTCTTCAGTCTCCCATCTGAGGTACACCACAGCTCCATAGCTTCTGTCACTTCCATCAGAGAAGGTTATTCCCAATCCGATTTGCTGGTGTGAGGCTTCTGTGGAAGGTGATTTGGCTGAGGCGCGTGTATTCCTCAAACAGTGAGATGGCTTCTTCTCTCAACTTTCCAGACAAAGGTTTGTCCCAGGTGTCTCTGGTCAGAGCTTTGCTTCCAGCTGCTTCTTGAAAAGCTTTCCTGACAAGAATGGCACCTTTCTGCTTAGCAGGTGTGACAAGACCTATTGGGTCGTACAGGCTAGCTACCTGGCTAAGCAGTTGTCTTCTTGTCAGTGGATCTGGAGTTTTTTCTCTCACCTCTCCCACCAGGAGATTTTGGCCCATTCTCATCTTCTTCTTTCTTCTTGAGAAATTGATGGAGGTCATGGGGTAGAGTCTGTCTTTTCCAACGAGGTATCCAACACCAAGGGCTTTGTTTTCATCTTCACTCATCTGATTTGGGAGAATGAGGATCCTGTCCGATGAGGATTTCGGTTCTATTGGTACAGACTCCCGCCTCCCACTTTGGCCTGATCGGACCCAAGGCTTGAGAAAGAACCCGCCTGACTTTAGGATTTCCTCCACTCTTCTTGTGTTTTCCTCCAGCTGTTCCAGGTCATTATGGGATGTCAACAGATCATCAACATACGCGTCCTCTTCCACGATCCTACATTCCTCTTTCAGGTGAGCGAACTTGGGCAGCTTGGCTGTCTCTCTCATGGCGAGTTGTGCGATGCACCCTGCTGGTCGATCACCGATGTTGACTCTGGTGATGGCATATTCCTCAATTTCTCCATCCTCAGTGTCTCTCCAGAGGAATCTGTGGAGGTGCATCTCCAGGTCTTCTAGCCACACAGAATTGTACATTTTTTTAATGTCACCAAGAGCAGCATGGACTCCTCTTCTGAACCTGAGTAGAACTGCTCGGATGGGATTGAGGACATCAGGCCCTTTCAGCAGGAGATCATTCATGCTGCGTCCTTGGAACCTCTGGCTGCTGTTCCATACCAATCGCACAGGTGTTGTAACTGAATGCGGGTTTGGTGCCACCAAGTGGCTGACGTACCACACTGGTCCTTGCCAGCCAGCAATGGTCTCTTTGCCGCTTTCCTTGCTACTATCTCATGGACTTGAGCTGTGTATGCCACTCGCCACTCTGGTTCTTTCTTGAGCTGCTTCTCTGTTCGCAGGAAAGTGGCCTGAACTGCACTCCTGTTGTTGGGCAGCGAGGTTGGATCTTCAATCCAGGGATATTTCGTGTCCCAGTGTGGTTCGTCACTATGTGCATCTGCTTTGACATAGGTGAGGCCTTTCCTTATGATTTCCATCTCTTTTTCCTCCTTTATAGTCATTTCTTTCCCTCCTGGTTGACAGTTGCCGCATCGGCATCCCCCACACTTGGGTTCACAGGCAGCTCCAATGCTTTCCCATTTCCACCAGTTTAAGAACTCTCTGCCAGCTGTCGTCATCTTGGTTTCAGCAATTTCCTGATATTTCACTGCTGTAGTTCTCATAGACCGGGCAAAGTGTGTTTTGGATCTATGCATAGCCACATCCACTTCTTCAAAGAGGTTTGGATGTGCTCCCCCAACAGTCATTCCTAATGGGCTTTCCCAACTCACCTTGAGTAAATATCTTCTGGTCTTTACCGTCATGGTCATTACTCCAACTCCTTGGACAACAAGGGTGACCTTTTCATTTTGCAGGTCGAGTCTTCTGGCAGCTCTGTGAGTGATGTAGTTGGTGTCCGATGCCAGGTCAATGAGAGTTCCAATTTTCTGTCCTGCATTGCTAGTTACTTCCAACAGCATCAGAATTACTGGTAGCTCACGTGTATTTGCATCCATCACTCCAGGTTGGATCTTTCCAGCACAGTAGGTCTTCTCCATCACTCCAGGTTGGATCTTTCCAGCACAGTAGGTCTTCACAGCCACATTGGTGAATGCCTTCCTGAAATTTTCAGCCATCTCTGGGGTGAGCTCAGAAATCAGTTTTTCTTGCTCCTCGGTGAGCGCTTGTCGTCTGACGTTGGGTCTTCCTCCTTTCCCAGGTTCTCTTCTTTTGGGGTCTTCCTTTAGGCAAAGAAAGAAGTGGTGGCCTGAAGAATTTCTGCAGTCCCTGTTCCTGCACAGGTAAGTATCCGTACACTCCTCCTCCTCTTCATGACAATTTAGGCACCTTTTGCATGCTCCTAGCTTTTCCACAGCTTTCACTTTGTCGCCAGGCTTCAGTTCTTTGAACCGCTTGCAAAAGAAGAGCTTCTCCTGGTGCTTTTCATCTCCACAGACAACGCATCCGGCTTTGCCTGTGAATCTGGTAGAGGCGAACTTCTTTTCCATGTAAGTAGGTTTCTTCTCAAACCTTTCACTTACACCAAGCTGCTCTAGCTTCTCCAGGATTTCTTCTTGGGTCTTCAGGAATTTGAGGAGGCTGTCGAAGTGATTGTCTGCCGTCACTTTGCTTCCTGGGTTGACCATTAATGTGAGCCAGTCCCTCTTTATGTTGTCTGGCAGCTTACTCTCTATTGACCTGATCACAAGGGGGTTGTTGATGGCTCCGATGTTTCCCAGCGCTGTCAGGTCATCCAGGGCCTTTTCCACCTTTTGGATTAAGTCAATCACTTTCCTTGGCTGGTTTGACTTTAAAGCAGGAATCTTCTCCAGTTCTTCAACTATTTCTAAGGCAATTGTGGTTTTGTTGCCATACCTGTTTTCAAGCACTCTGAACATGTCTTCCGCATCATTGTATGTTGACAGGCGTAGTTCTCTGCTTATCCGCTCATCAACACTGTCCAGGAGCTGAAACTTCTTCACTTCAATGGAGCCGGTCGGCTCTCCCTGTCTTTGCAGTTTCTCCCAGTCACTACGCCATCGATGGAAGTTCCTTTTGAATCCATAGAACCTGGGTAGACTGGTGGGTTTGATTCTCAGCACCGGCTGTGGAGTTGGTTGGAGCTGGGGTTCTCTTCCTCTTCTTCCTTCCTCTGCACTTCTTTGTGCCGTTAGGAATTCGGCCCTTCTGGCCTCGAGGACATTGCTGAGTGCCCTCAGGTCCTTAACTCTGCCTTCCAGCCTTGGCTTTTGGTCATCTGGAATCCACCTTTCCCACTCAGTCATGCTTGTGATTACATCTTTGACCAATGATTTCACTCCAATCCACTGCAGCTCATATCCGTCTCTGTTGATTGCAGTCACAGGCATTCTCCGGACATCTTCACTGGCGATCCCTGCCTCATTTATTGCAGAGTTGACTTCGCCCTCACCATATCTGGACCAAAGGTTGTGCTGAACTTTTTTCCGGACTTCATCCAGTCTTGCTTCACACTCATCTGTGGTTTTTCCTATGTCTTTTTGCTGCTGCATATTTAGTTCCACTTCATCACCTTCCTCAGACTGGGCTTCCATGTCCACCAGTAGGCCGGTCTCGTAGTCATCGTTTGCCTCACCGACATCCCTCGCCAGACGGGAAAGTTTGCAGAACTCCTCTTGTAGTTCCTGCTTTATCATGGTATCTGCAGCCCTGCTGAGGTAGTTGGCTTGCTTGGTGAAGACACTTTTGGCTACGGTCCTCTCTTGCTTCAGTTGCTTGACTGTTTTCCCAAGAGCTTCGCTTGCCATGGTGCAGTTTCAAGTACCTCCCTTTGCGACAGCAGCTTTTTTGACTTCAGGCCTTTAATCCTCGTCTTCACTGCCACGCTGGTGGTTATCAACTGTCAAGTTCTCCAGGTTTTTTCACAGCCGTGCCCGAACTTGAAAGGGCCAGTTGGACTCAGGAAGGACTCAAAAGGGACAACTCAATCCTTTTTCCTTGTGATTTATTGATGTTTGATTTGAAGCAATAAAATAAAGTGGGTTATCGGTGTAGATGAATGGATCCAGGACAAAGTAGGTAGGTCCAGGACAAAGTCCTGGTGGGGGGTTCAGGGGGGCTTCGCCGACGCAAAATGATTATTAGCATTCAGACAGGTTAAAATGTTGCTAAAACCATCACTTTTCTATCAGTCACAGTGACTTTTCAAAACAAAAATATTACAGCAAAAATCATATGGGTTGATTGACATGTTTATTCTGTAAACTAACTTCAATAGTTTGAAATTATTTTGACAGTTAATGCCAGTTATCCTGTCAACCTTTCACAAGACTTCAATTTGTTAATTGAAAGTATAAATACTTTTTACAGTAAACAAATGGTAAAACAGTACTAAACAATTCCATTAAAAAGAAATTGGTGTCATTATTAACTTTCTGTCCAAGTTTGTATAATCTACTGCCTTGTTCAATTGTAAAAAATATTCTGTGCCTAAAATTCACATTTCTATCACAATTATCATACTGTAAACATGGTAAGCTAACTTCATTAAAATTAATAGTCCTGTCAATAGCATGGAATTACAATTCAAATGTAGTTTTTTTGTAAGCCTTTCAAAAGAATTCAAAATATGAAAAATTAATGAAAATTCATTTAAGCCATCAGACACTTGAAAAGTGGCACATCACATCTCTAATGTAATCATTTTAACTTTTCAACATAAATAGCACTGCAAAAATATTAAGGACATACTTCTGTATTTTGGTAGTTATGCTGTCAACATTTAACAAGATTTCTTCAACTTGGACTTGAAAGCATAAACAGTATAAACACTTTTAACAGTATAACAGTACTAAACAATTCCAATAGATAACATTGGTGTCATTACCTTTTTGTGGCTAAAATCCGAAAAACGTTGAAAGTTTTCCACTTGTATCGCTAGCAACGGCATTAGACTTGTGTTTTTTTGTCCCAACGTGGTCTTTTACATCGCTAATTCCTCCGTGTACGATCGAAAAATCTTGTCTACACAAGGTGCAATTCGCGTGGTTTTCACCCTTTTTGGAACGGATAATTATTCCCGGATAGGCTTTTGAATATTCTTCACGGAATGACTGCAGTTTTCTTTTCGGTTTAAGACTCGTTTGCGATTTTTCTCCGGCTGATTCCATGATCGTTCGCTCGTTTGGAAACAATGGCAACAGGTGCCTCGTGCTTGGCAGTGGTGCTATAAATAGCCTCGCGCATGGCATTCGGAATGACTCGATAGGAAGTTACGGGAAGCAGTGTCGATTGTCATTGTTGTTACGCGATTTCGTGAATAAAACTTTTAAAAAAAAAATGTTTTAATTAATGAAAAACCGTATTTTTTATCACTGCAACCGTAACCCGGAATAGGTTGATGAAAACCGTACTAATTACGGGAAAACCGGAGTAGTTGGCAGGTATGCCATTCATTGAAGGTGCGCCTTATAATCCGGTGCGCCGTATAGTGCGGAAAATACGGTAATCAAATTTTCAGATGACACAGTCATCCTTAGTTTACTGACAAAGCCCGAACCAAAGCCCAAATGATTAACAAAGCTTAAGTTATCCTCCAGCATCGACTCATACAAACAAGAGATAGAAGGGGCTGTGAGGTGGTGTGAGGAGAAAAATCATATTTTAAATGTTAAAAAAACAAAAGGAAGTGGTTTTTGATCCCAAATCTGTAGGTTATCACAGCCCGATCATTATCCATGGGGAAAGAGTAGAGCAGGTGTCCTCCTATAAGTACCTGGGTATTTGTTTTGATTCCCAGTTAACTTGGGCCATCCAAATTGACTGTTTGCTAACCAGCGCCTTCACCTTCTCAGGAGGCTCATGGTCCACGGTGTGGCAAGCAATATCATGTTGTCGTTTTATAAGGCAAACATTGAATCTGTCATCCGTTATGGCATCTCCACATGGTTTGGAAATCTGTCTGTCAAACTCAAAACCCAACTTCAAAACCTTATCAAGAGGGCTGGTAAAATAATTGGCATGCCTTCAAGAAATATTCAACAAGTCTGTGAGGAAGCAGGGTCTTAAAATCAGCTGTGACCCACACCACATACTTCATAGTGAAATTGTGTTGATGCCAAATGGTAAACGGTACAGAACAGCAACATACAAACGCAACAGGTATAGATTTTCCTTTGTCCCACTGGCAATCAAAGCACTTAACAGAAAACTACTGTAATAACCGGATGCAATAATAAGAAGTGCAATATTGGGATAGTGCAATACGGGAGATGTGCAATACAGGGGGAGTGTAATGTGTGATCTCATAACTAACTGATATACCTGCGCACTGTTGTCACTGTATTGTCGGATGAACTGTATATATGTATGTATGTATGTATGTATAACGTTGTGTCTTGATGTCCAAGACAAATCTCTGCTCAAAAACAATAAAGCTAATTATGTGATGAGGTGGCGACTTGTCCAGGGTGTACGCCGCCTTCCGCCCGATTGTAGCTGAGATAGGCTCCAGCGCCCCCCGCGACCCCGAAGGGAATAAGCGGTAGAAAATGGATGGATGGATAAATCATTATTATTAAACTACTACATCAAAGTTTACTTTCTAGTACTGTCCATTGAGAAGATACAGAGATACTGTACATCACACAAATTCCCTATGAATAAAAAGTGTCTTACCAAGGCAGTGGGCCATCAGCTCAAATCTGTCAGATCCAAAAAACATTTCAGTTTTCCCGTCGATGTGACACACCAGCATGGGGAAGCCAAACGACTGAGGAGAGCATGGATGGGAGGAACATGTTGATGTTACCATCAGGTTTAGACAGTCTCTTGCTGAATGTGTAAAAAGAAGATAGATGAGGACAACTGACCCCATAATCCATCGCGGCCTGCGTGGTGCTCTTCAGCTTGTCTTTGATGTCCTGGGTGGTGCACAGCTTTTGCGCCTCCTCAATTTGGCTGCTGCTTAAGCCGGCTCTCTGTGCCGCCTGGTAGCAAGTTATGTAATTTATAGTATTTTATGTCATTTATAATAGTTTATGGTTATCAACATAACATGTGAATGAGCGGCTACCTCAGCCAGTGATGCAGGCTCAGTGATGTCTTTGTCTTCACTCCAAATTCTTTTCCAGAGCTCTCTTGACACCTTCTCCACATGTTGGTTTCCACCAGTCTCTTTTGCCTGCACTGCTTGCACAAAGCGCATTGCAGTCAAAGAACCTGTAAGTAAACAGCAACCATCTATCACATAACGTGCATTAATGTAATATAATTACAGGTTTCCTTCCTTCATACAGTACTGTAGATTTTACCTTAATAAAGGAAACAACAAAAAAATGTTAATGAAATAATGCAGAATAATATATATATACACACAGGTAAAAGCCAGTAAATTAGAATATTTTGAAAAACTTGATTTATTTCAGTTATTGCATTCAAAAGGTGTAACTTGTACATTATATTTATTCATTGCACACAGACTGATGCATTCAAATGTTTATTTCATTTAATTTTGATGATTTGAAGTGGCAACAAATGAAAATCCAAAATTCCGTGTGTCACAAAATTAGAATATTACTTAAGGCTAATACAAAAAAGGGATTTTTAGAAATGTTGGTCAACTGAAAAGTATGAGAATGAAAAATATGAGCATGTACAATACTCAATACTTGGTTGGAGCTCCTTTTGCCTCAATTACTGCGTTAATGCGGCGTGGCATGGAGTCGATGAGTTTCTGGCACTGCTCAGGTGTTATGAGAGCCCAGGTTGCTCTGATAGTGGCCTTCAACTCTTCTGCGTTTTTGGGTCTGGCATTCTGCATCTTCCTTTTCACAATACCCCACAGATTTTCTATGGGGCTAAGGTCAGGGGAGTTGGCGGGCCAATTTAGAACAGAAATACCATGGTCCGTAAACCAGGCACGGGTAGATTTTGCGCTGTGTGCAGGCGCCAAGTCCTGTTGGAACTTGAAATCTCCATCTCCATAGAGCAGGTCAGCAGCAGGAAGCATGAAGTGCTCTAAAACTTGCTGGTAGACGGCTGCGTTGACCCTGGATCTCAGGAAACAGAGTGGACCGACACCAGCAGATGACATGGCACCCCAAACCATCACCCAACGATGCAAATTTTGCATTTCCTTTGGAAATCGAGGTCCCAGAGTCTGGAGGAAGACAGGAGAGGCACAGGATCCACGTTGCCTGAAGTCTAGTGTAAAGTTTCCACCATCAGTGATGGTTTGGGGTGCCATGTCATCTGCTGGTGTCGGTCCACTCTGTTTCCTGAGATCCAGGGTCAACGCAGCAGTCTACCAGCAAGTTTTAGAGCACTTCATGCTTCCTGCTGCTGACCTGCTCTATGGAGATGGAGATTTCAAGTTCCAACAGGACTTGGCGCCTGCACACAGCGCAAAATCTACCCGTGCCTGGTTTACGGACCATGGTATTTCTGTTCTAAATTGGCCCGCCAACTCCCCTGACCTTAGCCCCATAGAAAATCTGTGGGGTATTGTGAAAAGGAAGATGCAGAATGCCAGACCCAAAAACGCAGAAGAGTTGAAGGCCACTATCAGAGCAACCTGGGCTCTCATAACACCTGAGCAGTGCCAGAAACTCATCGACTCCATGCCAAGCCGCATTAACGCAGTAATTGAGGCAAAAGGAGCTCCAACCAAGTATTGAGTATTGTACATGCTCATATTTTTCATTTTCATACTTTTCAGTTGGCCAACATTTCTAAAAATCCCTTTTTTGTATTAGCCTTAAGTAATATTCTAATTTTGTGACACACGGAATTTTGGATTTTCATTTGTTGCCACTTCAAATCATCAAAATTAAATGAAATAAACATTTGAATGCATCAGTCTGTGTGCAATGAATAAATATAATGTACAAGTTACACCTTTTGAATGCAATTACTGAAATAAATCAAGTTTTTCAAAATATTCTAATTTACTGGCTTTTACCTGTATGTATATATATATATATATATATATATATATCCATCCATCCATCCATCTTCTTCCGCTTATCCGAGGTCGGGTCGCGGGGGCAGCAGCCTAAGCAGGGAAGCCCAGACTTCCCTCTCCCCAGCCACTTCGTCCAGCTCCTCCCGGGGGATCCCGAGGCGTTCCCAGGCCAGCCGGGAGACATAGTCTTCCCAGCGTGTCCTGGGTCTTCCCCGTGGCGTCCTACCGGTCGGACGTGCCCTAAACACCTCCCGAGGGAGGCGATCGGGTGGCATCCTGACCAGATGCCCGAACCACCTCATCTGGCTCCTCTCGATGTGGAGGAGCAGCGGCTTTACTTTGAGCTCCCCCCGGAAGACAGAGCTTCTCACCCTATCTCTAAGGGAGGGCCCTGCCACTCGGCGGAGGAAACTCATTTCGGCCGCTTGTACCCGTGATCTTGTCCTTTCGGTCATAACCCAAAGCTCATGACCATAGGTATATATATATATTCTCTTGTACAATTTCTTAACTTGTAAATATGTTTTAATTTTATTTTTTTTAACAAACCCTATTTAAAGAAACTGTTTATTTTAAGTGACAACAAAATGCCGTCAAATAATTTAATGAGATTTTGTTTTTGAAGTATTATACCAATAATATAAACTTCGAAAATTACATACATATATTAACTACACTTAATATACATATATCAACTACACTTTATATACAATATTTGTAGTTATTGTCAAAATAATTAAAATACGACATTGAAATATCTTAATTATATACAGAAAAGCCTACATTGAAGACTATTTCTTGATACAGCTTTTATTTAAAAAAGGAGATGTCAAAATACTCTCCTATGCTGTGGCTCCAAAACTTTGGAACAATATCCCTCTTTCTATTCGGACGGCTCCCTCTTTAATGAGTTTTAAATCACGTCTTACAACATATTTTTACTCTTTGGCTTTTAAACCAGCATGTGAGTTTAGTCCATTTTATTTTCTCTGATGTATTGTATGTATTTATTCTCTTACAGTTAAATGTTTTATATTACTGACTCTCCTAATTTGTATGTCTCAACTTCTGTGCAGCACTTTGTGAAACTGGATTGGATATTTTGATTTTAAAGGAAACAAAAAATAAATATCTATAAAAAAATGTATGCATTTACTGCATATAATTGCTTGAAAACGTATATAAATCTGTAATTCGCCTAATTAATCCATCCATCTTCTTCCGCTTATCCGAGGTCGGGTCACGGGGGCAGCAGCCTAAGCAGGTAAGCCCTAGATTCCCTCTCCCTAGCCACTTTGTCCAGCTCCTCCTAGGGGATACCGAGGCGTTCCCAGGCCAGCCGGGAGACAGTCTTCCCAACGTGTCCTGGGTCTTCCCCGTGGCCTCCTACGGGTTGGACGTGCCCGAAACACCTCGCAGGGAGGCGTTCGGGTGGCATCCTGACCAGATGCCCGAACCACCTCATCTGGCTCCTCTCGATGTGGAGGAGCAGCGACTTTACTTTGAGCTCCTCCCGGATGACAGAGCTACTCACTCTCTCTGTAAGGGAGAGCCCCGCCACCCGGCGGAGGAAACTAATTTTGGCTGCTTGTATCTGTGATCTTGTCTTTTCGGTCATAACCCAAAGCTCATGACCATACGTGAGGATGGGAACGTGAATCGACCGGTAAATTGAGAGCTTTGCCTTCCGGCTCAGCTCCTTCTTCACCACAACGGATCGATACAGCGTCCGCATTACTGAAGACTCCGCACCGATCCGCCTGTCGATCTCACGATCCACTCTTCCCTCACTCGTGAACAAGACTCTGAGGTACTTGAACTCCTCCACTTGGGGCAGGATCTCCTCCCCCAACCCGGAGATGGCACTCCACCCTTTTCTGGGCGAGAACCATGGACTCGGACTTGGAGGTGCTGGTTCCCATCCCAGTCGCTTCACACTCAGCTGCGAACCGATCCAGTGAGAGCTGAAGATCCTGGCCAGATGAAGCCATCAGGACCACATCATATGCAAAAAGCAGAGACCTAATCCTGCAGCCACCAAACCGGATCCCATCAACGCCCTGACTGCACCTAGAAACTCTGCCCATCCATCCATCCATTTTCTACCGCTTATTCCTTTCGGGGGGCGCTGGAGCCTATCTCAGCTACAATCGGGCGGAAGGCGGGGTACACCCTGGACAAGTCGCCACGTCATAGCAGGGCCAACACAGATAGACAGACAACATGCACACTCACATTCACACACTAGGGCCAATTTCCATCCATCCATCCATTTTCTACCGCTTATTCCTTTCGGGGTTGCGGGGGGCGCTGGGGCCTATCTCAGCTACAATCGGGCGGAAGGCGGGGTACACCCTGGACAAGTCGCCACCTCATCGCAGGGCCAACACAGATAGACAGACAACATTCACACTCACATTCACACACTAGGGCCAATTTAGTGTTGCCAATTGGCTCCCCGCGTACATGTCTTTGGAGGTTGGAGGAAGCCGGAGTACCCGGAGGGAACCCACGCAGTCTCGGGGAGAACATGCAAACTCCACACAGAAAGATCCTGAGTGAAACGTTAATTAATTAATAATAAAAGTAAATATAATTAATCCATCCATACAATTTCTACCGCTTGTCCCTCTCGGGTAATTACATTCATTAAATGAGTCCCCTTCATACGATTATTTGCGAGATCATAGGCTGTTTTCAGTGTTGGGACTAACGCATTACAAAGTAACGCGTTACTGTAACGCCGTTACTATCGGCGGTAACTAGTAATCTAACGCGTTATTTTTTATATTCAGTAACTCCGTTACCGTTACTACATGATGCGTTACTGCGTTATTTTGCGTTATTTTTTATGTAGTATCGGCTAGAAACTGAGAAGATCTGAGTGTTGCAGCGCTGCTGAAGAGGCGACAAAAAAGAGGCGCGCCGCGCGCTGTCTGTGTGTACGTGTGTGTGTGTGTGCGTGGGAGGGGGCGTGTCTGTGTCTACTATCAAGACGTCATGGCGAACCCCGAAGCCGAGTTTCTTAAAATGGAGATATTTTCAGTACGTTTCTTTTATCGACCACAAAGAAAAGAACATTTTAGTTGAATATAAGTTTCAAATATGCTGAAACAGCTACAAAAACAACATGCTTCGACGAAGCTAGTAAAGAGAGACACACTTCACCTCCACCTCCAACAGCGGCTGGATTTTAATGAGGCACTGCACACTGAAGGTACACACACTCTGTCAATTCTCTTATATACTCTTTCATTTTAGACTTTTAGAGTGTTTGATTATCACATCACTCTAAATGTTTAGACTATAAAGTTCACAAACCTAAAGAGGGATACTAGTGGGCCAGGCTAATATTTCCTTTTCTCTAAACTAAGTGGGGAAATGTGTAGAGTGTTCTGGGCTTCAGACATGATTTTATTTCAGAATTCCTTGAGAAAACGCCTGGTTAGGCTTTATGTATGTAGTGTGTGCCTTTCTTGTTTTACAGCTATGTTGTTATTATGCTGTTTGTTACTTATGTATGTTAAGTTGCAGCTATTTAAAATAGTTTTGTCAATTTGTTCAAGTCTGAAACAAATTGGCCCTTTAAAACATATCTTTGTCTTTGTGTGTTGTATGTAGAGCACATTGCTTAGCAGAGTTCAGTGATGCAAATGCATGTCAAGTTGATCAACAGATTGTATTATTCTCCAGTGCAATAACAGTACTAAAATGAAGGCTAAAAGGGCATTAAATGGGGCCTTAAAATTTAAAAAAAAAAATATATAAGTAACTAAATAGTTACTTTTCACAGTAACGCATTACTTTTTGGTTTAAGTAACTGAGTTAGTAACTGAGTTACTTTTGAAATAAAGTAACTAGTAACTGTAACTAGTTTCTGGTTTTCAGCAGAGGTGGGTAGTAACGCGCTACATTTACTCCGTTACATCTACTTGAGTAACTTTTGGGATAAATTGTACTTCTAAGAGTAGTTTTAATGCAACATACTTTTACTTTTACTTGAGTATATTTATAGAGAAGAAACGCTACTTTTACTCCGCTACTTTTATCTACATTCAGCTCGCTACTCGCTACTAATTTTTATCGATCTGTTAATGCACGCTTTGTTTGTTTTGGTCTGTCAGACAGACCTTTCTTAGTGCCTGCGTTTCAACAAATACAGTCACTGGTGACGTTCACTCCGTTCCACCAATCAGATGCAGTCACTGGTGACGTTGGACCAATCAAACAGAGCCAGGGGTCACATGACCTGACTTAAACAAGTTGAAAAACTTATTGGGGTGTTACCATTTAGTGGTCAATTGTACGGAATATGTCTTCACAATAAAAGTGCCGCTCCATCGCGCCTGCGCTTTCAAAATAAGAGTCTCCGAAAGCCTGCGCAAACAAGCTAGCAAGCTACGGAGTTTGCCGCCAATGTATTTATTGTAAAGTGTATAAAAACGAATATGGAAGCTGGACATATAAGATGCCAAAAACCAACCACTTTCATGTGGTATTAGAGAGAAAGGAGGAACTTTTCTTCTCCTCCATTTGAAAACGTGGACGGTTGTCATCACTACTGTCTGATTACAATCAATGCAAGTCATCAGAATCAGAACCAACTTATATTCTTGTCTTCATGAAAGAAAGGAATCTATATGTGTTAAACATGCATGTATATTCATTAAAACACTATTAACATGTAAACAAAAACGGCAAAAAAAATTAATATAAATTATATACTGTATATATCAATGTATGTGTGTATATATATATATATATATATGTGTGTGTGTGTATATATATGTATATATGTGTGTGTGTGTGTGTGTGTATATATATATATATATATATATATATATATATATATATATATATGATATGTGTGTGTATGTTATTCATCAGTTACTCAGTACTTGAGTAGTTTTTTTTACAACATACTTTTTACTTTTACTCAAGTAAATATTTGGGTGACTACTCCTTACTTTTACTTGAGTAATAAATCTCTAAAGTAACAGTACTCTTACTTGAGTACAATTTCTGGCTACTCTACCCACCTCTGGTTTTCAGTAACTAACCCAACACTGGCTGTTTTATCGACACCAAAGCCTCCTTTTAAGATACTTGTGTAACTTTTGCATGCAAAGGCTAGGCTGCACCTTGCAAACTGCCTCCACATGCTTGCTTTGATTGATTGATTGAAACTTTTATTAGTAGATTGCACAGTACAGTACATATTCCGTACAATTGACCACTAAATGGTAACACCCGAATAAGTTTTTCAACTTGTTTAAAGTCGGGGTCCACGTTAATCAATTCATGCATGCTGCCTAGTGTTACCTTTATTAAATATGGCTTCGAAGGGGTCTGCAGGAGTTTGCAAGGGGACATTAAAATACTTTGCCAATCGCCTCAGGTCGTTGTTCATGAAAGCGAACTTGTTCGGAACCAGACCAGGCGGTTTGTTGCCTATTATGAAGAGAGACATAGGATTTACATAAATGTATATGAGACATAGGTGGCATATAAATTATGAAATTTACCAGAAGCTTGCATGACTCCACCCAGGAACGCAGGTCGCAGTTTGAGGTCAATATTCCACACAGTTCTGTAGCGACACATGACCTGCAACACCAATTGACTTTACTCTCCGTTTTTATTGTCAACAATGTGTCGAACATGCCAATACAAACTTCAAAGGCGAGCCAGGAGTATGGAGACACCACGTCGTAGAACAACTCCACCACCCTTTTGGACGACATCTTTTCACTTCAAACAAATCAAACTTAGTAACCGCAACCTGCCCAGTGTGTCAAAGTTCAATCCGTAAACACGTATTGCTACGGACGGCGTCGAAAGAGGCGTTTTTTTAATCAATGTTACCGCAACAAAACGGTGTCAAAACACGATAAATTAAATTATATTCCGAATAAAAGCAAGGTTTATAGTCTTTTGATAATGTTGAAGGTGCTCGCGTCAAAACTAATTAGCGACACTTTTCTTCTACTGTTATATAAGCGTGGTAACACAGTATAAAGTTATTTACTGACACCTACAGGATTAGACGTGTAAATGCATGCAGAATACCATAAACAAGCCCAGTGCTGCGATCGTCATGATATTCTTTACAATAGCATTGAAAAAGTTACAAAAGGTATACACATTAAAAAAAGAGCACTGAAAATATTAATAATATTGGGTACTGGGAATAAACAAATGTACTCTTTATAAATCAGAATCAGAAGTACTTTATTAATCCCGGAGGGGAAATTAAGATTAGCAATCAATGTCAATCAATGTTTATTTATATAGCCCTAAATCACAAGTGTCTCAAAGGGCTGCACAAGCCACAACGACATCCTCGGTACAAAGCCCACATAAGGGCAAGGAAAAACTCACCCCAGTGGGACGTCGATGTGAATGACTATGAGAAACCTTGGAGAGGACCGCATATGTGGGTAACCCCCCCCCCCCCCCCCCTCTAGGGGAGACCGAATGCAATGGATGTCGAGTGGGTCTGACATAATATTGTGAGAGTCCAGTCCATAGTGGATCCAACATAATAGTAAGAGTCCAGTCCATAGTGGGGCCAGCAGGACACCATCCCGAGCGGCGCAGAGATGTTCCCAGCCGATGCACACAATCCCATTCAAGACTGGATTTACAACACAAGCAATTCCAAACTATTAATCGATTTAAACTATTATACAAACATGGAATCTGGTTCAAATATAGAGATGATGGTCTTTAATTAGGGACCGCAATGTCCCTTTGGGACAGAGGACCCTATTGTATTTTGTGCGTTTTATTATTATTATTATTCCGCTGCCTCTTTGAGCTGTAATTTGACCCCCTTAACATGCTTCAAAACTCACCATATTTGACAAAAACATCAGGACTGGCGAAAATTGCCATCTAACCAAAAAACCAAACCCCAAAACTCAAAATTGCACTCTAGCGCCCCCTAGGAAAAACACAGACAAAACTGCTTGTAACTTCCGGTAGAAATGTCGTAGAGACATGAAACAAAAACCTCTATGTATGTCTGACTTAGACCTAGATTTCATACATTGACATCCTTCAGCAAAAATCAACAGGAATTCCACTTTCAAAACAAACATTTACTAAAAACAGTCATTTTGCCTCTTTGAGCTGTAATTTGACCCTCTTAACATGCTTCAAAACTCACCAAACTGGACACACACATCGGGACTGGCAAAAATTGCGATCTAATAAAAAACCCAACCCCAAAACTCAAAATTGCGCTCTAGCGGCCCCTAGGAAGAAAACACAGACACAACTTCTCCTAGGAAGAAAACTCAGACAAAACTGCCTGTAACTTCCAGTAGAAATGTCTTAGAGACATGAAACAAAAACCTCTATGTAGGCCTCACTTAGACCTACATTTCATATAATGACAACCCCCAGCAAAAATCAACAGGAAGTTTGCAATTCCCCCTTCAAAACAAAGGTTTTGTAAAAAACGATCACCTTTTTTCAAACATTATCTCCTCTGAGTGCGTTTGTCGTGTCGGCTTCAAACTAGCACAGGAGAGAGATTGAACCCTTCTGATTAAAAGTTGACCAAAGAGTTTTAATTACTGCTCCGGTTTGGATTTTATGTGCCGTCAAAGTCGGTCCCGTCCATCGCTGCTTGCAGCTTTAATTTGACCTGCTTTTGTACTCTGTCTCAAAGTGTTAACATGTGCTCAATGTTTCCCTACCATTATTGCTATGTTGTCTATTACCATTATTGCTATGTTGTCTATTACCATTATTGCTATGTTGTCTATTACCATTATTGCTATGTTGTCTATTACCATTATTGCTATGTTGTCTATTACCATTATTGCTATGTTGTATATTACCATTATTGCTATGTTGTCTATTACTATTGTTGGCATTTTGTCTATTACCATCCATTTTCTACCGCTTATTCCCTTTGGGGTCGCGGGGGGCGCTGGAGCCTATCTCAGCTACAATCGGGCGGAAGGCGGGGTACACCCTGGACAAGTCGCCACCTCATCGCAGGGCCAACACAGATAGACAGACAACATTCACACTCACATTCACACACTAGGGCCAATTTAGTGTTGCCGATCAACTTATCCCCAGGTGCATGTCTTTGGAGGTGGGAGGAAGCCGGAGAACCCGGAGGGAACCCACGCAGTCATGGGGAGGACACGCAAACTCCACACAGAAAGATCACGAGCCCGGGATTGAACCCAAGACTACTCAGGACCTTTGTATTGTGAGTCAGGTGCACTAACCCCTCTTCCACCATGCTGCCTTGTCTATTACCATTGTTGGTATATTCATTATTCTTACACTGTTGATACAAATTATTGTTACAGTGTAATAATTATTGTTACCTGTGGGCATCCTGATTCGATGCCCGAACCACCTCATCTGGCTCCTCTCGATGTAGAGGAGCAGCGGCTTTACTCTGAGCTCTTCCCGAATGACAGAACACCTCACCCTATCTCTAAGGGAGAGCTCCGCCACCTGATGAGGAAACTTATTTCCTCCGCCTGTACCCGTGATCTTGTCCTTTCGGTCGTAACCCAAAGACATCACATGGACAAAGATAAGACCTTATGGATGAAAGTTCTGTGGTCAGATGAAACAAAAATGTTGCTGTTTGGCCACAATACCCAGCAATATGTTTGGCGGAGAAAAGGTGAGGCCTTTAATCCCAGGAACATTATCCCTACTGTCAGGGCCGGTCCGTGGCATAGGCCGTATAGGCAAATGCTAAGGGCGCCGTCCATCAGGGGGCGCCATGCCAGTGCCACAAATGTTGGAGAAAAAAAAAAAAAGTTGTTACTATTATTTCTAAATACAAAAAAATAATCTCACGTTAATTAAAATGCAAAGTAAAGCCTATTTAATAGAAATATTATTTGTTACAACATTACGCCCCCCCGCACGGTGCGCCACCTCCCTTCCCGTATCATGACTCTTTTTGGACGTCACCACATCAAAAAATCAACACAAGATGTCAAAACGGCCAAAACTGTCAGGTGCCCAGGGAAGAAAAAAGAGAAAAGAAGAGGAGAAACGAGAAAAGACAGAGGTAGCAGGTAGGTAACGTTAGCCTACATGAAATTTTTTGTCTGTTACAGAATGTGATAGTAACCTGGCTTTTTAGCATTAAGCTAATGTTACATGATTCGGCAATTGCTAATCAATAAATAGCTAGTTCTGTTTTAACGTCGGGTTAATATTGTGGAGGGGGCTAAATTGTTATGGAAAATAATAATGTAACGTTAGGTAATTACAGTACTCCCACCTTACATTCCTCAGGGACATTTGTATTAGATCTTTTAAGCAGGTGTTTTTTGTTTACATTATTGCCTTCTGGTTAGCTAATGTTTGCCCTGCAGGTAATAGTCACTTTTCCACCCCTTTATATATTAGGTATAGTTGTAAGTAAAAAAAAAAGGTCAAAGACAAAGCTATTCGGGTTCTTGTGAGTATATACACTTCACTGCCGATGTGGGGGGGCGCCACCTAAAATCTTGCCTAGGGCGCCAGATTGGTTAGGGCCGGGCCTGCATACTGTCAAGCATGGTGGTGGCAGTATTATGCTCTGGGCCTGTTTTGCTGCCAATGGAACTGGTGCTTTAAATGGGACAATGAAAAAGGAGGATTACGTCCAAATTCTTCAGGTTGGGTCTTGGGCGCAGTTGGGTGTTCCAACAGGACAATGACCCCAAACACACGTCAAAAGTGGTAAAGGAATGGCTAAATCAGGCTAGAATGAAGGTTTTAGAATGGCCTTCCCAAAGTCCTGACTTAAACATGTGGACAATGCTGAAGAAACAAGTCCATGTCAGAAAACCAACAAATTTAGCTGAACTGCACCAATTTTGTCAAGAGGAGTGGTCAAAATTTCAACCGGAAGCTTCCCAGAAGCTTGTGGATGGCTACCAAAAGCGCCTTATTGCAGTGAAACTTGCCAAGGGACACGTAACCAAATATTGAAACAAAATATGAAACAAAAATGTTGCTGTTTGGCCACAATACCCAGCAATATGTTTGGAGGAGAAAAGGTGAGGCCTTTAATCCCAAGAACACCATTCCTACCGTCAAGTATGGTGGTGGTAGTATTATGCTCTGGGCCTGTTTTGCTGCCTATGGAACTGGTGCTTTACAGAGAGTAAATGGGACAATGAAAAAGGAGGATTACCTCCAAATTCTTCAGGACAGCCTAAAATCATCAGCCCGAAGGATTGATTGATTGATTGATTGATTGAAACTTTTATTCGTAGATTGCACAGTTCAGTACATATTCCGTACAATTGACCACTAAATGGAAACACCCGGAGAAGTTTTTCAACTTATTTAAGTCGGGGTCCACGTAAATCAATTCATGGTTGGGTCTTGGGCACGGTTGGGTGTTCCAACAGGACAATGACCCCAAACACACATCAAAAGTGGTCAAGGAATGGCTAAATCAAGCTAGAATTAAGGTTTTAGAATGGCCTTCCCAAAGTCCTGACTTGAACCCCATTGTGAACATGTGGACAATGCTGAAGAAATAAGTTCATGTTAAAAAACCAACAAATTTAGCTGAAATGCACCAATGTCAAGAGGAGTGGCCAAAAATTCAACCAGAAGCTTGCCAGAAGCTTGTGGATGGCTACCAAAAGCACCTTATTGCAGTGAAACTTGCCAAGGGACATGTAACCAAATATTAACATTGCTGTATGTATACTTTTGACCCAGCAGATTTGGTCACATTTTCAGTAGACACATAATAAATTCATGAAAGAACCAAACTTCATGAATGTTTTTTGTGACCAACAAGTATGTGCTCCAATCACTCTATCACAAAAAAATAAGAGTTGTAGAAATGATTGGAAACTCAAGACAGCCATGACATTATGTTCTTTACAAGTGTATGTAAACTTTTGACCACGACTGTATATATGCATACTGAGGTTGGGTCGCGGGGGCAATATTAGCAATCAGAATTATCTGTGGATTTAAAAACAATTTTATACCTACAACATTTCCAAGAAATTAGTCTGCAGTTTCCTACTTCACTTATTTCACATATTTTTCCAACAATGCACACATTTGCAATGAGATTTTATTTTATTTTTTTAATTCATAGGTCTTTTATTTGGTATACATTTTACTGAAATATAATTTATATATTCTCAAGTCACACAAATCACTGCCATTAAAGTGCAATAATCACACCAATAGCAGCTTCACTCTTATTTACATGAGTGATCATGTGAACATACTGTATAGCCTATGAGTGTACTATTAATTCAGCAAACTTGTCTACGTCTCCTCTTGAGGGCTTGCCTGATCCCGGACTTCCCCCTGCCCCGTGCCGTCTGGTATTTTCTCGCTGTGAACATAGTATTTGTAACAGAAGTTGTTTGAGCTCAAAGCAAAGTCCAATATGTCGACATGTTTTTTAGGTCTCACCTGTCTGCATCCTTCTCAGCCTGTACCGGTAAGTTTAAAAAAAAAAAATATGAGTGCCAAAGTTGGAATAAAATGTTTCAATCACGTCTTAAAGTTGTACCTTTGGTTTCTGTGGTGAGAGACCACTAATCCTCCTGGGCACGCTGAGCGTCTCGAATGAGTGGCTCCTCACTCTGATGGCTCTCTAGCAATACATGTAAAGAAATTATTATTGCGTAATTCATATACTACACCTTATACAATATTTATATGTTTAGTTTTACTCCTGTATTTACAATATTTATTTAATTTTCTCTCTATTATTTTTTAAAGAAAAAGCAAGGTCAGCAACACTTGTGTCCTTCTTGTAATGTTAATATAAATTGCACAGGCGCTACCAACACACAGACCGGTTTCGATAAGGTCTTCGTCAGTGTGCAATTTTTTAACAGGAAGTGATGCACTTAAGGGTTGGAATTGGGGGTTAAATCACCAAAATGATTCCCGGGCGCAGCCACCGCTGCTGCCCACTGCTCCCCTCACCTCCCAGGGGGTGATCAAGGGTGATGGGTCAAATGCAGAGAATAATTTCGCCACACCTAGTGTGTGTGTGACAATCATTGGTACTTTAACTTTACTTTTAAATAGTCACAGCTGTGGTCAATCAATTGATATAATAAATCAAGAATTTCAAAAATGAAAGTGCACAAATAATAGTCAAAATGGAAAATTGTACAAAATAACTCAAAGACTCAGCACAGTGTCATAGGAAAATCAAGTAATAATTAAAAAAAAGAAGTAAAAAAAAAAATCAAAAATAAGTACTTTTTTAATGTAAAAAAAAAAAAGTAAATTTTTTTTTAAATGCAAAAAATGTCCCTCCCCAAAAAATTGGAGTAAAAAATAAAAACAATTCAAAAAAATGTATAATATTTATATATATTTTTAATTATTTTTTAATAACCTATGTTAAAAAAGAAGTGACATTTTTTTCTCTAAATGTAAAAAATTTACAAAAAATGTCACAAAAGAAAAAATTTGATTTTTTTCTTTTCTTCTAAAAATCCATCCATCCATTTTCTACCGCTTAGTCCCTTCGGGGTCGCGGGGGGCGCTGGAGCCTATCTCAGCTACAATCGGGCGGAAGGCGGGGTACACCCTGGACAAGTCGCCACCTCATCGCAGGGCCAATCTTCCAAAAATTACAAAAAAAAAAAAAAAATTAAAATATGTATTATTTTTTAACTTACCTTGATTTGGTTTTAGAATGCAATTAAACTAAACAAAGAAAAGAAAATGAGGGCATATATTTCTTTGTTTTCCTTTATTAAAAAAAATCAGTAATTGTTGAGATATGGATAGAGGGCAGGATTTAATAAGATCTGCTTCTTCCTACTCCTTTTCAGACATGTTTAATTGGGTAAAAGTGATGTCCCTAATGTAACTTGTTAAGCATGTTCAAAATAGCCATGATGTAAAGGGGGGAAATGCCAATTATGGAAGCTGGGAAGTCCAGTGGTTCACCTTAAAGTTCTCAATAAAACCCCCACTCCCTTCGGATCCCCCTCTGACACTCTCAGCGCTGGAAGAGGGTGATGGGTCTCCCACCATGCACTGGGAGCGAGTAGATAGCTCCGCCTGCAGACTCTCTAGAAGTGATGAACGAGTGCGCAGCTTAGTGAGAAAAAAAAAGAAGCAGCATGGGTGAAAACCAGAGCTTAGAGCAAAATGGACATTGTGAACAAGACATAATGTCCTTTTACCTCCAGTCTGCTGAATTGCTCTGCTTTATAGCAGGAAATCTCCGCATTGATGAGCTTAGTCAGGAGGAATTCTCTCAGCAGGGAGCGCTGAGGACAAGACAGTTGAGGTATAGCTGGATAATGATGATTATTGCACAGGTTGCAGAACTCTAAAATCAATCAATAAATGTCACTGCTTCTATACATCAGTGAAGATTGGAGGATCTGGAAGGACAGGACCAAATGGAGGAACATCCTCTCTGGCTGTGATACATATCTGTAAAAAGGAGGAATTATTGTCAATAAGTAAATCCACTGGACACAACAATCTGTATCAAAAAGTATGCCTTGAGTTGACTATGATAATAATGTTTAATTTTTTCTTCCTACAAAAAAATAAAATTTGATCCAATTTTGATGTTTTTTTCTACTCCATTAAATGTAATAGCTATTTTCATTTAACATGCCTACAACTGAACTTGGTTTATCTTTAATACGATCCAATTCAAGAGCTTTACCCAAACTCTGCCTTTGCAAATATAATTATATTCGGTTTTCATTGACACTGTAACATTTAAACTAGGGCTGTCAAAGTTCACGTTTGAACTAATGCGATTAATTACCAAACATTACCGCATTAATCATGTATGTATAAACGCTGATTATGACCACACAAGCTACTTTACCTTAACCGTGGATGGTTTCCTGAAAGTGGAGCAATTTGCTTTACGGCAGTGGTGTCAAACGTACGGCCCGCGAACAGGTTTTATACGGCCCGCGGGATGAGTTTGCTAAGTATAAAAATGAGCCAAAATTTTTGAATGAAACAAACTGCTGTTCTAAATGTGTCCACTGGATGTCGCAATAGCAATTATTTGTATCTTTGTAGATGATGCTATGTATGAAAAAAAATAAACCACATGATGTTAGTGCACCAGTCGAGGGAAATTATCAAACTACATAACATACTGTAATTTGATTTTGATATTTTTTTTTTATCTTGATAGATTGAAAATTAACACCAATGAGTTGACTGATGAACATTATCACATACCGGTACTTTATTCAGAAAGTATAAATAACGACAAATAAAGATAAAATACTATTAACCGCAGCATGAGATTATGATTTGTAAATTTTCAGAATGTGCTTGTTCTATTTCTAAACAAAGAAAACAATCTAAAGTTGTCTTTATTTTTAAATTATCGTGCCGTGATTTTAACAGTCCGGCCCACTTGGGAGTAGATTTTTCTCCATGTGGCCCCCGAGCTAAAAGGAGTTGGACACCCCTGCTTTACGGTCATCAGCAGGTCAATGCATATGTAAATGAGTGCGACGAGTGTGCTCGCTGGCAAATTAAAATAAACCCTGACTGGACTTTGGAAAAAACTGCTACCAAGTTTTGAATAAATAAATCATGTGCATTTTAGTAAAACATCTTAAAAAAATTATCGAATGACATTCTGAATATGAAATTGTATTTGCGGTAAAATATTGCGCTCTTTTTTTAAATGTGTTTAAATTAGGGATGCAAGTATTGTGCTGCGATTAACCCCGATTAATCTACATGCAAAAGTGTGAATAATCCGATTCGAAAAAAATGTAATTGTTTGACAGCACAAATATAAACATAAAAATAAGAATGAAAGTAAAAAAACTCAAATTCAATTTTTTTTTTCAATAAATGTAACAATTGATTTAACTGTAAAATGCTTACACTAGAGTTTAACTTTTGAACTTTGAGTAGACTTGTTTTATTTGAGCATCCATGGATGTAACTATATATGCATTCTGTAGTTATATACTGAATATACTACTGTATATATGGACTGGACTCTCACTTTATGAAGTTGGACCACTCCCCCTACTAGCCTCCTTATGGGTCCCTTCCAAGGTTTCTCATTGTTGCCATTGAGTTATTTCTTGCCCAGGTGAGGGATTAGAGCCGAGCATGTCTTTGTGGTTTGTCCAGCCCTTTGAGGCATTTGTGATTAACGCCTATATAAAAAAACTTGATTTATTGATTGACTATAATAAAATGTATACTGTAATATATACACATTGAACATTGGTATATACGTTTATCATGTATTCTGTTGTTGATAAAAAATCACATTATTACATCTGCGTGATGGGCTAGGATATTATAAGCTTTTGCGTCTTCCTGCTCCTTTTCGGACACACGCCATGTTATTTTCTTCTTTTTTTGTACTTTGTTAAGATTTAATTTTTGGTTGTTGTGATCGAAACAAAGTAAAAAAAAAAAATTAAAAAAAAGAGATCAATGCAAGAGTTGTATCAAACATTGTGCTCTGATTTAAAAAAAAAAAAAAGCATTCTTTTTGACAATAAAATAAAACAAAATAATATAAAATAAGCTAAAAATAATGAAATTACATTTTTATAACATTTTATTTGATAAATATTTTAGCTTTAACATGCCTATATTAAATCTTGACTTTTTTTAAACCTAATGTTTGTCATTGCGATTGTCTGAATTTTTAAAAATTACATTTGAAAAAAGATCATTTTAATGCATTTCATGAATTTGCCGAGGAGATCTTTTCACAGTTGTTGTTTAACAGAAACAACAAGAATGCTGTTCTGATATTTAAAGCATGCATACTGTATACAGTAGAAGTCAAAAATCTGGACACACGTTCTTAATATATTCAATCCCAGTATGTTGCACTACAAAAACAATAATAACACAAATATTGTTCAGTTAATAAAACTGTCAGATTTACCCGATACGCAGCTTGTCCTGTGTCTTCCATCTCCCTCGGAAGCTTCCGTACCACGATGAAACAGTGCAGGAAGTGTGACTTAATGACATCAGCTAGGAAAGGTGTGTGACCCTCTTGGTAGACCAGCGCCACGATGTCATTGCCAATATGTCTCTTTCTTTGCAGCTGTGGGAGGACGAGGAGAAAACTGTTAGCGTTTATGTATTTTTTTTCTCTCCGTATTTCTTATTTAGAGCAGAAGTGAGTTCACTGACTTGCTGTGGGTCTCCATCCGTGAAGGGCAGCTTGGTCGCCACGTGGAACATGATTTCTTTCCTGTGAAATGAAGTGACCAGTGCTTGGCTTCCTGTCTGGCCATGACATACATCCAGGCCTCCTCTAAAGCTGAGGATTAGGATAAAATGTCACATATCTGTACTCTCTTTTTGTGTCTTTTATGCAATCACTTTCATACCCAGTGAAGCCTTGCAGCTGAACGGTGTCGCCTAAAATGGACAGGAAGTCTGTAAACTCTTCACTTTCCTCGTCGTTACCGAGTATGTCCTCCTCGGTTAACTGGAGAGAGATATCAGTGTGTGTGACAAAGTTATAATGTGGAAAATAAGGGTGTCCAAAGAAAAATGCATTTCATCTTTTAGACTACCCAGTATACTATTTGATTTGTTTCGGGAGGATAAAATACGCTTTTAAATTTGCACAACCTAAATGCTGTCAAACAAGACGTGGATGGAGCAATATGATTTGATTTTGGTAAAATAAATAAATGTATATAAATATAAATTTGTATAAAGTAGCAGCACTCTCTCAAGCTATTAAACCAAGGGTCCACAAACTTTTATATATATATATATATATATATATATATATATATATATATATATATATATATATATATATATATATATATATATATATATATATATATATATATATATATATATATATATATATATATACAGGTAAAAGCCAGTAAATTAGAATATTTTGAAAAACTTGATTTATTTCAGTAATTGCATTCAAAAGGTGTAACTTGTACATTATATTTATTCATTGCACACAGACTGATGCATTCAAATGTTTATTTCATTTAATTTTGATGATTTGAAGTGGCAACAAATGAAAATCCAAAATTCCGTGTGTCACAAAATTAGAATATTACTTAAGGCTAATACAAAAAAGGGATTTTTAGAAATGTTGGCCAACTGAAAAGTATGAAAATGAAAAATATGAGCATGTACAATACTCAATACTTGGTTGGAGCTCCTTTTGCCTCAATTACTGCGTTAATGCGGCGTGGCATGGAGTCGATGAGTTTCTGGCACTGCTCAGGTGTTATGAGAGCCCAGGTTGCTCTGATAGTGGCCTTCAACTCTTCTGCGTTTTTGGGTCTGGCATTCTGCATCTTCCTTTTCACAATACCCCACAGATTTTCTATGGGGCTAAGGTCAGGGGAGTTGGCGGGCCAATTTAGAACAGAAATACCATGGTCCGTAAACCAGGCACGGGTAGATTTTGCGCTGTGTGCAGGCGCCAAGTCCTGTTGGAACTTGAAATCTCCATCTCCATAGAGCAGGTCAGCAGCAGGAAGCATGAAGTGCTCTAAAACTTGCTGGTAGACGGCTGCGTTGACCCTGGATCTCAGGAAACAGAGTGGACCGACACCAGCAGATGACATGGCACCCCAAACCATCACCCAACCATGCAAATTTTGTATTTCCTTTGGAAATCGAGGTCCCAGAGTCTGGAGGAAGACAGGAGAGGCACAGGATCCACGTTGCCTGAAGTCTAGTGTAAAGTTTCCACCATCAGTGATGGTTTGGGGTGCCATGTCAACTGCTGGTGTCGGTCCACTCTGTTTCCTGAGATCCAGGGTCAACGCAGCCGTCTACCAGCAAGTTTTAGAGCACTTCATGCTTCCTGCTGCTGACCTGCTCTATGGAGATGGAGATTTCAAGTTCCAACAGGACTTGGCGCCTGCACACAGCGCAAAATCTACCCGTGCCTGGTTTACGGACCATGGTATTTCTGTTCTAAATTGGCCCGCCAACTCCCCTGACCTTAGCCCCATAGAAAATCTGTGGGGTATTGTGAAAAGGAAGATGCAGAATGCCAGACCCAAAAACGCAGAAGAGTTGAAGGCCACTATCAGAGCAACCTGGGCTCTCATAACACCTGAGCAGTGCCAGAAACTCATCGACTCCATGCCACGCCGCATTAACGTAGTAATTGAGGCAAAAGGAGCTCCAACCAAGTATTGAGTATTGTACATGCTCATATTTTTCATTTTCATACTTTTCAGTTGGCCAACATTTCTAAAAATCCCTTTTTTGTATTAGCCTTAAGTAATATTCTAATTTTGTGACACACGGAATTTTGGATTTTCATTTGTTGCCACTTCAAATCATCAAAATTAAATGAAATAAACATTTGAATGCATCAGTCTGTGTGCAATGAATAAATATAATGTACAAGTTACACCTTTTGAATGCAATTACTGAAATAAATCAAGTTTTTCAAAATATTCTAATTTACTGGCTTTTACCTGTATATATATTTATATATATATACACAGTCGCGGTCAAAAGTTTACATACACTTGTAAAGAACATAATGTCATGGCTGTCTTGAGTTTCCAATAATTTCTACAACTCTTATTTTTTGTGATAGAGTGATTGGAGCACATACTTGTTGGTCACAAAAAACATTCATGAAGTTTGGTTCTTTTATGAATTTATTATGGGTCTACTGAAAATGTGACCAAATCTGCTGGGTCAAAAGTATACATACAGCAATGTTAATATTTGGTTACATGTCCCTTGGCAAGTTTCACTGCAATAAGGCACTTTTGGTCGCCATCCACAAGCTTCTGCTTGAATTTTTGATCACTCCTCTTGACAAAGTTGGTGCAGTTCAGCAAATTTGTTGATTTTCTGACATGGACTTGTTTCTTAAGCATTGTCCACACGTTTAAGTCAGGACTTTGGGAAGGCCATTCTAAATTCTTAATTCTAGTCTGATTTAGCCATTCCTTTACCACTTTTGAAGTGTGTTTGGGGTCATTGTCCTGTTGGAACACCCAACGGCGCCCAAGACCCAACCTCCAGTATGATGATTTTAGGTTCAATAATAAATTCATAAAAGAACCAAACTTCTTGAATGTTTTTTGTGACCAACAAGTATGTGCTCCAATCACTCTATCACAAAAAAATAAGAGTTCTAGAAATTATTGGAAACTCAAGACAGCCATGACATTATGTTCTTTACACACAAAGGTCTTAACTCATTCTCTTTCTATGCCACATCAATATGGAATGCGCTCCCAACAGGTATAAAAGAAAGTGCATCTCTATCCTCCTTCAAAACCGCAATAAAAATTCACCTCCAGGCAGCTACAACCCTAAACTAACACCCTCCCCGGATTGTTAATAATCAAATGTAAACAATCAAGTGCAGATACTTTTTCTTATGCCTTCTGATCTCTCTCTCTCTCTCTCTCTCTCTCTCTCTCTGCCCACTACTTGCTGTCCATATCCTACCAAGTCAGACCTACACTGTTCCAATATCCATTTCTCTGTTCTCAATTGTTGATGACTGATGATAACAACCAAACCTAACCCCCCCCCCCCCCCCCCCCCCTCCACACCCCGGATTGTAAATAATGTAAATAATTCAATGTGATTATCTTGTGTGATGACTGTATTATGATGATAGTATATATCTGATAGTATATATCTGTATCATTAGTCAATTTAAGTGGACCCCGACTTAAACAAGTTGAAAAACTTATTCGGGTGTTACCATTTAGTGGTCAATTGTACGGAATATGTACTTCACTGTGCAACCTACTAATAAAAGTCTCAATCAATCAATCAAAAACAAGTGTATGTAAACTTCTGACCGCGACTGTATATATATATATATATATATATATATATATATATATATATATATATATATATATATATATATATATATATATATATTAGAGATGCGCGGATAGGCAATTATTTCATCCGCAACCGCATCAGAAAGTCGTCAACCATCCGCCATCCACCCGATGTAACATTTGATCAGAACCGCACCCGCCCGCACCCGCCCGTTGTTATATATCTAATATAGACGATGCAAGGCATTAGTGAGGTTATAAAGCTTTTGCCTGTTAAAGAAAGGAGACTGATCCAATGCAGCACAGACATTCGCGTGCCACGCTGTCACGACCCAGACGCACACCAGTGCGCAATCATATAGGAGCCGCGCTGAGCGCACCTCCAAGCGCGTCTCGCTGCCGGCGACGGCCGGGTATGGGCCCGACGCTCCAGCGCCATCCATTTTCAGGGCTAGTTGATTCGGCAGGTGGGTTGTTACACACTCCTTAGCGGGTTCCGACTTCCATGGCCACCGTCCTGCTGTCTATATCAACCAGGGTGAGCCCCACCCCTTTCGTGAGCGCACTGCGCGCGGAGTGACCCCTGTTACGCGCCCCGGGCAACAGGGGTGGCGGGCAGGTAAGCTGCGCGGGCGGAGCGCGCGGAGTGACCCCTGTTACGAGCCCCCGGCCACGGGGGTGGCGGGCAGGTAAGCTGCTTACCTGCTGCGCGTGACGCCGGCCGCGGCGAAGGCGGACGAGGCGGGGTGTCGGTGCGGTGGGCGCGGTGGTGACCCTGGACGTGCGTCGGGCCCTTCTCGCGGATCGCCTCAGCTACGGCTCCCGGTGGGGCCCTCTCGGGGGAAGGGCCCTCGGTCCCGGACCCCGGCGAGGCGTCCCTTCTCCGCTCCGTAAAAGTGTCCATCTCTTTTTCTTTTTTTTCTTCTGTTGTGGCATATGCTGCAGGTGCCTGCTCGTTTTTCGTATGTAGGTAACAACATTTAACTATGTATATATATTTTCGAATTGGTTTAACTGCCACCCGCCTGAATCTATTTAAAATCGAATTTTTTTTTATTTCAACCGCCCGACCCGACCCGACCCGCGGATAAAATCTAATTTTTTTTAATTTCATCCGCCCGATCCGCGGATAATCCGCGGACTCCGCGGTTGTGCCCGCAAACCGCGCATCTCTAATATATATATATATATATAAATATATATATATATATATATATATATACATATAAAACTATGATGATTTGAGGCGGCCAAGGACCATTTGGTTTCAATTCATTTCAATGGGCGACACTGATTTGAAAAACAAGTGTTTTGAGTTAAGAGCTCCGTCATAGAGCAAATTAAGCTCTTAAGTAGAGGTACAGCTGTGTTACCATTATTTACTATGGGAGAACAATAGTGTTCGTCCTTAAAAGTGCCACTGTATTTCTCATGGTGTCATGAAATGAGCGGATGAAAACCACAATTCAGTTCATACCTGATCTTCCTTCTGGTACAATACGCCAAACTTGAAATTGGAAGACACTCTGTGTTCATCGAATGTACTTATTAGTACTGGAGCCTCAAGCATGAGAGAGGAAAAAAAAGTATAAGCACTGACAGGTTATCGAAATTATGTTCAAGACATAAGACATAAGACATACCTTGAGGTAACTGACCACTTCAAACTTTGAGACAGTCACTCTGTCACACAGCATCTAAAAGTAATATGGTTATTATTTGGCAGTCGCTCCAGGTGTAAGTCCTGCACTAAATAAATCTTTTGGACACCTTGGGCCAAAATAAGGTAAGTCCCTGTTGTGTGTTCAGATTCTTTTGTTCTCAGTTATACATGACACTTGTTCTCAGCAGCCCCTCAGCCAGTGCCAGATATACTGTCATACATCAAACTAACACAATACCTTTGCCAGTTCCACTGCGGAAGGAATGCCAGGAAAGAGCGACAGGGAAAAAACTCCATGCAGAGAGCATTCTTTCATCCTATGAGACAAGAAACACAATGTAAATAACATTTATTTGTTTGATAAATGTAATTGTCATTTAGTATCACCTTAGTATGACTCTCATTCTATTGTCCTCCTCCTCCAAACACACGGACAGAACCAGAGGCCCTAAAGAAGGATCCGCCGCTGTGAATGAATGGTGATACTGGCAAGGAGGAGGATTAAAGGTAAGAAGACAATGAGTGTGTATAATCGAAGACACCATCAGATTTATACATGTTATTCATACATGTAGCAGGCTGCCTCAGCTTATGCTCACATCCAGACTTAGATTGGTCAGATCTAGTCTGATCGCTTGGTGCCAAAACTCAAACTATCTATCCTCTACAGCAGTGTTTTTCAACGTTTTTTGAGCTAAGGCACATTTTTTGCGTTGAAAAAATTCGGAGGCACACCACCAGCAGAAATCATTAAAAAACAAAACATAGTTGACAGTAAAAAGTTTAAAGTCAATTGTTGGGTATGAGTTTAAAGCAAAACCAAGCGTGCATCAATGTTGCTCTTGTCTCAAAGTAGGTGTACTGTCACCACCTGTCACATCACGCCCTGACTTATTTTTAGTTTGTTGCTGTTTTCCTGTGTGTAGTGTTTTAGTTCTTGTCTTGCGCTCTTAATTTGGTGGCTTTTTCTCTTTTTTTGGTATTTTCCTGTAGCAGTTTCATGTCTTCCTTGACCGCTATTCCCCACACCTGCTTTGTTTTAGCAATCAAGAATATCTCAGCCTTCTTTGTGGGGACATTGTTGATTGTCATGTCGTGTTCGGATGTACTTTGTGGATGCCGTCTTTGCTCCACAGTAAGTCTTTGCTGTCGTCCAGCATTCTGTTTTTGTTTACTTTGTAGCCAGTTCAGTTTTAGTTTTCTTCTGCATAGCCTTCCCTAAGCTTCAATGCCTTTTCTTAGGGGCACTCACCTTTTGTTTATTTTTGGTTTAAGCATTAGACACCTTTTTACCTGCACCCTGCCTCCCGCTGTTCCCGACATCTACAAAGCAATTAGCTACCGGCTGCCACCTACTGATATGGAAGAGTATTACACGGTTACTCTGCCGAGCTCTAGACAGCACCGACACTCAACAACAACAACACATAATGTGCAGACTATAATTACTGGTTTGCAAAAAAATATTTTTAACCCAAATAAGTGAAACTAGATGATCTCCCACGGCACACCAGACTGTATCTCACGGCACACTGGTTGAAAAACACTGCTCTACAGCAGTGTTTTTCAACCACTGTGAAAAACACTGCTGTAGACAATATCTCACGGCACTAGTGTGCCGTGAGATATTGTCTGGTGTGCCGTGGGAAATTATGCAACTTCACCTAAATGGTCCAAAAAATATTATTTGCAAATCAATAATTACAATCTGCAAATAATGTGCCGTTGTCTAGTGTCTGTGCTGTATAGAGCTCAGCAGGGTAACCATGTAAAACTCCATATCAGTAGGTGGCAGCAGGTAGTTCATTGCTTTGTAGAAGTCGGAATGCGTCGAGGGTGGTTTGTCGTGATCCCAATATGCAGAGCACAGCGGGAGACGGCGTGCAGGTAAAAAGGTATGTAACGCTTAAACCAAAAATGAACAAAACGGAAAGGAAAGGCAATGAAGCATAGGGATGTCTATGCAAAAAAAAAAGTAAAACTGAACTGGCTACAAAGTAAACAAAAACAGAATGCTGGACAACAGCAAAGACTTACAGCGTGTGGAGCAGAGACGGCGTCCACAAAGTACATCCGTACATGACATGACAATCAACAATGACCCCACAAAGAAGGAAAGCGTTCACACAACTGAAATAGTCTTGTTTGCCAAAAGAAAGCAGGTCAGGCAATAGCACTCCAAAGGAAGGCGTGAAGCTGCTACAGGAAAACACCAACAAAACAGGAAAAGCCACCAAAATAACAGCGCAAGACAGGAACTAAAACACTACACACAGGAAAACAACAACAAACTCAAAATAAAGCACGACAACCTGGTGGAGTTTCATTTTTTTATGTTTTCTGCTGGTAGGATGCCTCTGTATTTTTTAATGAAAAAAATGTGCCTTTGCTCAAAAAAGGTTGAAAAACACTGCTCTACAGGAGGGGCACATGCCCAGACAAAAATTATTTGGCTGTATTATGGTGTAAAAAAAAAAAGGTTTGGAAGAGCGACACCTCTGCCAACATAACAGCAGTCATTAGCATTACAGTATTGTGTTAATGTTGTGTTTTATTAATCTCCTGCCTTCCCTTTTATTTTGTCCCTGCATTTTCTCCCCGTTGTGCCTCTTTTTTCAGTTCACTCTTCCTGGGTGAGGGGCGGACCTTGAGGCACACCTGCAGCTAATCAGACAGCTGTGCCTTGCTGGTTATTGTTTCCTGTTCCTTCCACGTCGCATGCATTCGCTTGACCTCCAAGTCCGGGTACGTTTTTTCGCCCTTGTTATGATACACCTAACCTCCGTGTGTTTTTCTTTCCTCCCTGAGGTGGAGAAGATATGTGCTGTGGACTTTTCCTTTGCTCAGTGTGACCTGGCCTTTCCCCCTGCCGGCCTCTGAGGTTACTGCTTATCGGCTTTGTTACATGGTGTGCGTTTTTGCCCCATCACCTTTTGTTAACCTTTTTGGTCCTAATTAAAGACTCTCCTTTTTTTGATTCCATCTTGCCTCCCGTCTCTGCATCTGGGGCCAACACCTTGACCAAGTCCTACCAGTTAAGATGCAAAGGAGCGACATCTCTGCCAACTCAAGCACAGCCATTAGGATGGAATTCCCCTTGTCAGCATTGCAGTATCATGTGGCAACAAGGACCGCTGTTAAGGTGCAAAAGAGTGACACCTCTGTCAACACAACAGCAGCTATTAGGATGGAATCCCCCTGGTTAGCATTGCAGTATGGTGTGGCAAGAGTTATTGCTATTAAGATACGAAGGAGCAACGCCTCTGCCAACTAGGGCTGCAACAACTAATCGATTAAAATCGATTATAAAAATAGTTGGCGATTAATTTAGTCATCGAGTCGTTAGATCTATGCCATGCGCATGCGCAGAGGCAATTTTTTATTTTTTATTTTTTTTATAAACCTTTATTTATAAACTGCAACATTTACAAACAGCTGAGATTGTCATGTCTGTGTAATCATGTTTTGTTTTAAGTCATGTTTTGTTTAGTTTCTGGCTTTTCACTCCCTTGTCTTGTTTGCATGATTACCCATTAGTTTCACCTGTTCCACGTTTGGACTCATTGTGCACTCTTGTTTGTCACCATAGCAACCATTAGTTTTCACCTGTCACATCACGCACCTGTTTCACGTTTTGAGTCACGCACCTGTTTTCGTTAATCATGTCTGTGTTATTTAAGCTTTTCATTTTCTGTTGTTTGTCCTGGAGTCATATCTTTTCTAAACCTGCTATCCCCTCGTTTCAAGCCCTGTTCACGATCCCATGCCACAGTAAGTGTTTTTATTTCGTGTTCAGTTTCTGCCTTTGTGCAAGTTTTGTTTTCATTCGCCAAGTTTTTTTTACCTCCGCCAAAGTGCGCGCTTTTCGTTTATTCTTTTTTTTGATAAATAAATCATGTACCCACCTTCAAGCCATGTCCGATCCAAATTCTCTTGCATCTTGGGAAAACAAAAACTCCATAGTCCAAGTCATGACAGAGATACAATAATCAAAATAAGTATGGTGCCAGTATGCTGTTTTTTTTCCAGTAAAATACTGGAAAGGATATAAATGTAGTTTGTCTCTTTTATCCGATTATTAATCGATTAATTAAAGTAATAATCGACAGATTAATCGATTATAAAATTAGTTGTTAGTTGCAGCCCTACTGCCAACACAACAACGGTTATTAGGATGAAATCTTTCTCGTTCGCATTGCAGTACTTGGGGGCAAAAACGACTGCTGTTAAGAATTAAATGAGTGACACCTCTGCCAACACAACAGCAGCTATTAGGATGGAATCCCCCTGGTTAGCGTTGCAGTATGGTGTGGCAAGAATTATTGCTGTTAAGATACGAAGGAGTGACACCTCTGCCAACTAGGGCTGCAACAACTAATCTATTAAAATCGATTATAAAAATAGTTGGCGATTAATTTAGTCATCGATTCGTTAGATCTATGCCATGCGCATGCGCAGAGGCAATTTTTTTAATTTATTTTTTTATAAACCTTTATTTATAAACTGCAACATTTACAAACAGCTGAGAAACAATAATCAAAATAAGTATGGTGCCAGTATGCTGGTTTTTTTCAGTAAAATACTGGAAAGGATATAAATGTAGTTTGTCTCTTTTATCCGATTATTAATCGATTAATTGAAGTAATAATCGACAGATTAATCGATTATAAAATTAGTTGTTAGTTGCAGCCCTACTGCCAACACAACGGTTATTAGGATGAAATCTTTCTCGTTCGCATTGCAGTACTTGGGGGCAAAAACGACCGCTGTTAAGAATTAAACGAGTGACACCTCTGCCAACACAACAGCAGATATTAGAATGGAATCCCCCTGGTTAGCGTTGCAGTATGGTGTGGCAAGAATTATTGCTGTTAAGATACGAAGGAGCAACACCTCTGCCAACTAGGGCTGCAACAACTAATCTATTAAAATCGATTATAAAAATAGTTGGCGATTAATTTAGTCATCGATTCGTTAGATCTATGCCATGCGCATGCGCAGAGGCAATTTTTTATTTTTTTATTTTTATTTTTATAAACCTTTATTTATAAACTGCAACATTTACAAACAGCTGAGAAACAATAATCAAAATAAGTATGGTGCCAGTATGCTGTTTTTTTCCCAATAAAATACTGGAAAGAATAGAAATGTAGTTTGTCTCTTTTATCCGATTATTAGTCGATTAATAGAAGTAATAATCGACAGATTAATCGATTATCAAATTAGTTGTTAGTTAGAGCCCTACTGCCAACACAACAACGGTTATTAGGATGAAATCTTTCTCGTTCGCATTGCAGTACTTGGGGGCAAAAACGACCGCTGTTAAGAATCAAACCAGTGACACCTCTGCCAACACAACAGCAGCTATTCGGATGGAATCCCCCTGGTTAGCGTTGCAGTATGGTGTGGCAAGAATTATTGCTGTTAAGATACGAAGGAGCGACACCTCTGCCAACTAGGGCTGCAACAACTAATCTATTAAAATCGATTATAAAAATAGTTGGCGATTAATTTAGTCATCGATTCGTTAGATCTATGCCATGCGCATGCGCAGAGGCAATTTTTTTATTTTATTTTATTTTTTATAAACCTTTATTTATAAACTGCAACATTTACAAACAGCTGAGAAACAATAATCAAAATAAGTATGGTGCCAGTATGCTGTTTTTTCCCCCAATAAAATACTGGAAAGGATAGAAATGTAGTTTGTCTCTTTTATCCGATTATTAGTCGATTAATAGAAGTAATAATCGACAGATTAATCGATTATCAAATTAGTTGTTAGTTAGCGCCCTACTGCCAACACAACAACGGTTATTAGGATGGAATCTTTCTCGTTCGCATTGCAGTACTTTGGGGCAAAAACGACCGCTGTTAAGAATTAAACGAGTGACACCTCTGCCAACACAACAACAGCCATTCTGATGGAATCCCCCTGGTTAGCGTTGCAGTATGGTGTGGCAAGAATTATTGCTGTTAAGATACGAAGGAGCGACACCTCTGCCAACACAACAACGGTTATTAGGATGAAATCTTTATTGTCCGCGTTGCAGTACTCTGGGGCAAAAACGACCGCTGTTAAGAATTAAACGAGTGACACCTCTGCCAACACAACAGCAACCATTCGGATGGAATCCCCCTCTTTAGCATTGAAGTATCACTATCTTTGAAGACCTCAACGGCGGAGCAGGCGGAAGACGGTAGATTTAAGAACTACCCCAACGGCTGCGATGGCGGAAGAAGGCTGCAGCAGAAAAGGGTCCCCAGTCGTCTTGGACTCCATGCCACTGTCAAGGATCGTGTGGTGACTGTCTGTGCACCAGTCTCCCCACGTTAAACAAAGTCATGCACAGACACCCTCCATAAAGGGATACACCCCTACCAGGAGGATCGTCATACTCGTTCGAGTGACCGCCGATGATGATGATCATGTATGGAATCCCCCTTGTCTGCATTGCAGTGTTGTGTGGCAAAAAACGACCGCTGTTAGGATGCAAATGAGCGACACCTTTGCCAACACAACATCAGTCATTAAGATGCAACCTCCCTGGTTAGCATTGCAGTGCTTTGAGGCAAAAACGGCCGCTGTTAAGATGCAAACAAGTGACACCTCTGCCAACACAACAGCAGTCATTAGGATGGAGTCCCCAAGGTTAGCAATGCAGTATTGTGTGGCAAAAACGACCACCGTTAAGATGCAGTGAAAAGAGACCTCTACCAGCACAACAACCGTCGTGAGGATTGAATCATCCTTGTAAGCATTCCATTTTGTTGTATCAATGGCCAAGGGGGCACCTGGACTAAAAAGTGCATAAGTCCTGTTGTTATTTGTTAGAGGCTACAGTGTTCAATCTTCCTAGGAAGGTGTGAATTGACAGAATTGTACAGTATTTGAGGTGTAGGTGGTATGTCGACCTTGGCGAAGATGGCTTCCCTCATTCCCCTTTCGAACCGTCTATAATCCCGGTCTGGCTGTTTTGCTACACAATAGAACGAAACCATTCCTGTCTGGACATGCACCCCTCCTGTACAGGATGAATAGTTTGGGTTTTCGCACAAACCACTCAGAGTAGATCTGACCAACCTACGGTAAGGTAAGTCTATGGGCATGAACTGATAAGGCGGTGTCTTCTAAGACAAACTGATCAGTCCAGTTGCGAATGATTGAATGTCCTGAGAATAAATGAGAGTATTATTATTTTTTAATGATGATTAAAACATCATTATTTTACTTTTTTTATTAAAATGACTTTAAACATATTTTTTTAATATCACAATGCCATATGAAAGATTATTATGTGTTCATGATACAGAGGAGGAATTATAAAGCTTTCCAGGAACGCCATCAAAGCGTTCTCCAAAACCCAAAACCAGTGAAGTTGGCACGTTGTGTAAAGATGGACTGATGTAAAGTGGAAAAGAGTTCTGTGGTCTGACGAGTCCACATTCAATATTTCTTTTGGAAAGTGTGGACGTCGTGTCTTACGGAACAAAGAGGAAAAGAACCATCCGGATTGTTATAGGCACAAAGTTGAAAAGCCAGCATCTGTGATGGTATGGGGGTGTATTAGTGCCCAAGGCATGGGTAACTTACACATCTGTGAAGGCACCATTAATGCTGAAAGGTACATACAGGTTTTGGAGCAACATATGTTGCCATCCAAGCAACGTTATCATGGACGCCCCTCCTTATTTCAGCAAGACAATGCCAAGCCAAGTGTTACAACAGTGTGGCTTCATAGTAAAAGAGTGCGGGTACTAGACTGGCCTGCCTGTAGTCCAGACCTGTCTCCCATTGAAAATGTGAAGCGCATTATGAAGCGTAAAATACCACAACGGAGACCCCGGACTGTTGAACAACTTAAGCTGTACATCAAGCAAGAATGGGAAAGAATTCCACCTTAAAAGCTTAAAAAATTGGTCTCTTCAGTTCCCAAACGTTTACTGAGTGTTGTTAAAAGGAAAGGCCATGTTGCACAGTGGTAAAAATGCCCCTGTGCCAAATTTTTTGAAATGTGTTGCTGCCATTAAATTCTAAGTTAATGATTATTTGCAAAAAAAAAATTAGTTTCTCAGTTCGAACATTAAATATCTTGTCTTTGCAGTCTATTCAATTGAATATAAGTTGAAAAGGATTTGCAAATCATTATATTCTGTTGTTATTTACGATTTACACAACGTGCCAAGTGCTCAGTGCCAGAGCTTGGTCCGCATTGCCGGCAGTAAGTCGGACACGTTTCCAGTGAGGGTTGGACTCCGCCAAGGCTGCCCTTTGTCACCGATTCTGTTCATAACTTTTATGGACAGAATTTCTAGGCGCAGTCAAGGCGTTGAGGGGATCCGGTTTGGTGGCTGCAGGATTAGGTCTCTGCTTTTTGCAGATGATGTGGTCCTGATGGCTTCATCTGGCCAGGATCTTCAGCTCTCGCTGGATCGGTTGGCAGCAGAGTGTGAAGCGACTGGGATGAGAATCAGCACCTCCAAGTCCGAGTCCATGGTTCTCGCCCGGAAAAGGGTGGAGTGCCATCTCCGGGTTGGGGAGGAGACCCTGCCCTAAGTGGAGGAGTTCAAGTACCTCGGAGTCTTGTTCACGAGTGAGGGAAGAGTGGATCGTGAGATCGATAGGCGGATCGGTGCGGCATCTTCAGTAATGCGGACGCTGTATCGATCCGTTGTGGTGAAGAAGGAGCTGAGCCGGAAGGCAAAGCTCTCAATTTACTGGTCGATCTACGTTCCCATCCTCACCTATGGTCATGAGCTTTGGGTTATGACCGAAAGGACAAGATCACGGGTACAAGCGGCCGAAATGAGTTTCCTCCGCCGGGTGGCAGGGCTCTCCCTTAGAGATAGGGTGAGAAGCACTGTCATCCGCGGGGAGCTCAAGGTAAAGCCGCTGCTCCTCCACATCGAGAGGAGCCAGATGAGGTGGTTCGGGCATCTGGTCAGGATGCCACCCGATCGCCTCCCTCGGGAGGTGTTTAGGGCACGTCAGACCGGTAGGAGGCCACGGGGAAGACCCAGGACACGTTGGGAAGACTATGTCTCCTGGCTGGCTTGGGAACGCCTCGGGATCCCCCGGGAAGAGCTGGACGAAGTGGCTGGGGAGAGGGAAGTCTGGGCTTCCCTGCTTAGGCTGCTGCCCCCGCGACCCGACCTCGGATAAGCGGAAGAAGATGGATGGATGGACAACGTGCCAACTTCACTGGTTTTGTGTTTTGTACATGTTTAGTTCATTTGGCCATTTGTATGCTTAAAAATGCTTAATTTATTATTATTGATAATGCCTGAATAGAAAATATGCAATGTGGTGAAGTCACAATATTTAAAGCGCAAAGTACGGCTCTACATTATTTCTTAAGGGAAAATTTGCTTCAGTTTTCATATGAATTGGTTTTCGACTAAAGTTTTGGAATGGATTACTAACAAAACTGATGCACCACTGTATTATGTCGTTGTGCATGCTGAAACCATAATTAAAATTTAAAAAAACAAGTGGAGTGCCTCACATCCTACCATGTATTTGTAGGTAGATGGAACACATCAAAAGTACATAAAAGGACTGTATTATGAAGCTGACTGACCCGTGAGCGGAAGAACTGGCGGTAGATTTTGGCCTCGCCATCTCTTTCCATGATTTCGTAGCCATCTGCTTGGAGGCCGTGATGGGAGGAGGTGGGACTGACGTCTGCAGACCTCTCCAAAGGAGGGTCTATCCAGTAGCCCCCCAGCTTTGATGGAAGGACGATTGGCAGCTCTTCACCTCCTGTTAAAAGCTGGGACTAAAACAGACGATGTCGAGGGCTGATGTTGCTTTGAATGCTGAGAGGAAACTTTTTTTTTTTTTCAATTGGACTAACCTTAAGAGGCAGAGGGAACTCACATCGCTGCTCATCAAGTCTGCTGCCCTGATGGAGAAAAGATGCACCAATGGTGACCTCCAACTTCCCGCACGGATCACAATAGTTTACCTGGAGTTTTTCTATGATTTCAAACAGTTCCGTCTCCTGATACATGACATGACCGAGACGGAGAGGAAAAACATAAATAAACAATATTAGAATGCAGTTTGTGAGGTCCAGCTATAGGGAAATATGATAGCACCTTCTGGCTGATGCTCGCAGACAGGACCGGCTTCTTCTCATTGACAGAAGAGTCCAACATGTCCACTGTGTTCTTTGCAGACTCGGCTCTGCAGCAACAGGTGCATTGAACACAATCACATTCCAGCTCTTGAAAAGAAGGCATTTATGTATCAATAAATGTGAAATAAAGCCTCACCCTGGCTCAGTGTCCACACTATAAACAAGAAAGCAAGAAAAGCTCACACAAATGACTATTACTGGTGTTAATTATTCATTCCCTTACCTTAAACGCTGTTTTCACTCACCTTGTCAAACTTCTCTTTCTGGGGATGGCTGCGTCTTCACTCTTGTCTCCCTCCATGATTGTACCGTACACGCAAGTTTGCAGTACAGTCAATCACAACTGGTAAAGGCACCGGATTAATTCACTCAATAATTCCATCACTCCTCCTCCATGACCCCCTACCTTTCTCTCTCATTTAAAGCTTCCCTTCCCTCCTTCTTTTCTTTCCTGCTGTCACTCAGGCAGCATTGACTATCTTATCAGGCACGGTCACATGATACCACAAATATTACCAACTGGCTTCTGCAGTCAAGTCTCAGACAAACGCTTGAGCAGGCGCTTGAAGACGGACTTGTGAATAAATAAAGGAAATGACACATGATACATGATTTTCTGCCGGGACCTGTTACCCTTTGAGAGTCACTAAAGATCATCAATTATTGACAGCAGCACAGGGAGGGTGAGGAGATAGCCAGCAGGGGAGGGTGAAGTTGGTCTTAGTAGAGGTGCAGAGAGACAGGGTGGCAAGACAGAGAGAAACCACAGCATTTGCACTGCACAACCTAATGAAATATGCCGAAAGTTGTCACTTTGCAGAGAAACATGATTAACGTTGTAGTTTGCTTTGTGCAAAACAGCAATGCACTATATTAATGCTTGCCCCTATCTAAACATTGGAGTAACCAAATATTAAAAGCACTTTCCAGTATGACAGTGCAACCACTACACGCAAAGCATACTGCACTGTAAAATATCGCCGTTTTTAAAGTTCAATCAATCAATCAAAGTTTATTTATATAGCCCTAAATCAAGAGTGTCTCAAAGGGCTGCACAAGCCACTATGACATCCTCGGCTCAGATCCCACATCAGGGCAAGGAAAAACTCAACCCAATGGGCTACAATGAGAAACCTTGGAGGGGACCGCAGATGTGGGGACCCCCCCTCCCCCACTGGGCGACCGGTGCAATGGACGTCGAGTGGATCTAGTTAATAGTGTGAGAGTCCAGTCCATGGTGGGGCCAGCAGGAGATCATCTTGAGTGGAGACAGGTCAGCAGAGCAGATACGTCCCCAACTGATGCACAGATGAGTGGTCCACTTTGAACAGCTAACGAATCATCTGTGGTCACCTAATCTGTGCCCCCACTCTCCACGAAGGAGCAGAAAAGAGACGGCAGATCAACTGGTCTAAAAGAGGGGTCTATTTAAAGGCTAGAGTATACAAATGAGTTTTAAGATGGGACTTAAATGCTTGTACTTGTCACACCTGGGTGAAGTCTTGTCTGGGTTTCGTCTGTTGTCATGTTGTCTTGCCATTTCCTGTTTTATTTTGAAAGATTAACTCTCCCTCTCGTTTCAGGTCACTTGCCCTTCCTCCTGTTTCACTGGTCTGACGTCTCTCCTGATTGCCTGATGGTTCCCACCTGTGTCACACTCCCTCATGTGTATAAATGTCTCGTCCTCCTCTTGTCTTGTGCCAGAGTGTCTCGTTACTTCATGTGCGTACCTCCAGCGTTCCCTTGCCATAGCATTGTCCACAGCCACGTTTCTTGTATCTTTTTTGGATCCATGGGAGTATTTTGATTTGTAAGTTTTCTCAGGTAAGAATAGCTTCCTAGTAGTGATGGGTTGATGAGGCCTCATGAAGCGTTTCGACACATTGCAAAACTGTATTGATACTGTGTCGATACTGTGTCACTAAATACTGACATCTGCTGGACATTAAAAATCCCTACAGGCAACCTATGAACCGACTCAACTGACACTGATTTTATGACCTAGTACAGTGGTTCTCAAATGGGGGTACACGTACCCCTGGGGGTACTTGAAGGTATGCCAATGGGTACGTGAGATTTTTAAAAAATATTCTAAAAATAGCAACAATTCAAAAATCCTTTATAAATATATTTATTGAATAATACTTCAACAAAATATGACTGTAAGTTCATAAACTCCGTGAAGCACAAGCTCAGGTTTGTCACTAAAATGTCTGTCAAAAAGAACTGTGAAAAGAAATGCAACAAGGCAATATTCAGTGTTGACAGCTAGATTTTTTGTGGACATGTTCCATAAATATTGATGTTAAAGATTTTTTTTTTGTGAATAAATGTTTAGAATTAAGTTCATGAATCCAGATGGAGCTCTAATACAATCCCCAAAGAGGGCACTTTAAGTTGATTATTACTTCTAGGTGTAGAAATCTTTATTTATAATTGAATCACTTGTTTATTTTTCAACAAGTTTTTAGCTATTTTTATATCTTTTTTTCCAAATAGTTCAAGAAAGACCACTACAAATGTGCAATATTTTGCACTGTTATACAATTTAATAAATCAGAAACTGATGACATAGTGCTGTATTTTACTTCATCTTTTTTTTTTCAACCAAAAATGCTTTGCTCTGATTAGGGGGTACTTGAATTAAAAAAAAATTCACAGGGGGTACATTGCTGAAAAAAGGTTGAGAACCACTGACCTAGTATATACAATAATATAAACCAAGTCATTGTATTTCATTTAGGATTATTTCACAACTTCATTTAAATAAAAATATATTTTTTGTCTTTTTTAGATACAGTCAATAAATAATGTGAACATGTATCATAACATGGAAATCTAAGAGAACGTGTTGTGAATGAGGATGCTTGTGGACCTGGAAATTATTTTTTATTTTTTTTTACACATTTTTATTAAAAAAACACAACAGTTTTTCCAATGTATTCAATTTTAGACGCTTTCTCTTCTTAGTTATTATTTCTCCGGCTGTAGAAAAGACCCGCTCACAGGGCACAGAGGAGGCGTCAGTGCGACACAGTTCGTGTATCGGTCATGTGACCAAAACAGCTCATGATCGGTCACGTGACTTTCTAAAAGCGGTACGCGCACCGACACAGGGTTTTGCTCTATGAGCTCGACGCATGCGCCGATGCATCGGTGTTGCCGGACCCATCACTACTTCCTAGCATCACCTCCATTGGAGCGGCTTTTGTTATACTTAGTAGTTTTTTGTTCATTGCCCCTTTTTCCCTCCGTAGACGGAGCGTTTTTGAGTTATTGATATTTTTGTTAGTTTAGAGCTCAGGTCAGTTGTGTTTTTATAGCCTGTTTGTTTCTCCTGTTTTGGACCCCTTCCCTTGTCCAAATAAATATATTGTCTTCAAATCCTGCATCTGTGTTCAGAGTCCTGTTCTGGTCGTGACAGTACTGAGGTAGAATTTCTAACTGTTACCGGGAGGGCATTCCAGAGCACTGGAGCCCGAATAGAAAACGCATTTTAGCCCGCAGACTTTATTGGGGTTCTGGGAATCACTAATAAGCCGGAGTTCTTTGAACGCAGATTTTTTCCGGGACATATGGTACAATACAATCAGAAGGATAGGATGGAGCTGGACCGTTTAGTATTTCATACGTAAGCAGTAAAACCTTAAAGTGGCGTCTTAAGTGCACAGGAAGCCAGTGCAGGTGAGCCAGTATAGGCGTACTATGATCAAACTTTCTTGTTCTTGTCAAAAGTCTAACAGCCGCATTTTGTACCAACTGTAATCTTTTAATGCTAGACATAGGGAGGCCTGAAAATAATATTACAGTAATCGAGACTAGAGATGTCCGATAATATCGGACAGCCGATATTATCGGCCAATAAATGCTTTAAAATGTAATATCAGAAATTATCTGTATCAGTTTCAAAAAGTAAAATGTATGGCTTTTTAAAACGCCGCTGTACGGAGTGGTACACGGACATAGGGAGAAGTACAGAGCAGTTGCGTCTCCCAGTGATACTTGCCAACCCTCCCGATTTTCCCGGGAGACTCCCGAATTTCAGTGCCCCTCCCGAAAATCTCCCGGGGCAACCATTCTCCCCCGAATTTCTCCCGATTTCCACCTGCAGACAATAATATTAGGGGCGTGCCTTAAAGGCACTGCCTTGGCGTGCAGGCTCTATTACATATCTACGGCTTTTCACACACGCAAGTGAATGCAAGGGGCGGTATAGCTCGGTTGGTAGAGTGGCCGTGCCAGCAACTTGAGGGTTCCAGGTTCAATCCCTGCTTACGCCATCCTAGTCACTGCCGTTGTGTCCTTGGGCAAGACACTTTGCCCACATGCTCCCAGTGCCACCCACACTGGTTTAAATGTAACTTAGATATTGGGTTTCACTATGTAAAAGCGCTTTGAGTCACTAGAGAAAAGCGCTATATAAATATAATTCCCCCCCCTCCCCCCCAAGGCATACTTGCTCAACAGCCATACAGGTCACACTGAGGGTGGCCGTATAAACAACTTTAACACTGTTACAAATTTGCGCCACACTGTGAACCCACACCAAACAAGAATGACAAACACATTTCGGGAGAACACTCGCACCGTAACACAACATAAACACAACAGAACAAATACCCAGAACCCCTTGCAGCACTAACTCTTCCGGGAGGCTACAATATACACCCCCGCTACCCCCCCCCACCACCACCACCTCAACCCCGCCCCCCCCAACCCCACCCACCTCAACCTCCTCATGCTCTCTCAGGAAGAGCATGTCCCAAATTCCAAGCTGCTGTTTTGAGGCAGGGCTTCACGGTGGGAGAGGGGTTAGTGCATCTGCCTCACAATACGAAGGTCCTGAGTAGTCTTGGGTTCAATCCCGGGCTCGGGATCTTTCTGTGTGGAGTTTGCATGTTCTCCCCGTGACTGCGTGGGTTCCCTCCGGGTACTTCGGCTTCCTCCCACCTCCAAAGACATGCACCTGGGGATAAGTTGATTGGCAACACTAAATTGGCCCTAGTGTGTGGATGTGAGTGTGAATGTTGTCTGTCTATCTGTGTTGGCCCTGCGATGAGATGGCGACTTGTCCAGGGTGTACCCCGCCTTCCGCCCGATTGTAGCTGAGATAGGCTCCAGCGCCCCCCGCGACCCCAAAGGGAATAAGCGGTAGAAAATGGATGGATGGATGGATGTTTTGAGGCATGTTAAAAAAAATAATGCACTTTGTGACTTTGTAAATATGGCAATGCCATGTTGGCACTTTTTTCCATAACTTGAGTTGATTTATTTTGGAAAACCTTGTTACATTGTTTAATGCATCCAGCGGCCGGGGCATCACAACAAAATTAGGTATAATAATGTGTTAGTTCCACGACCGTATATATCGGTATCGGTTGATACTTGTTCACGAGTGAGGGAAGAGTGGATCGTGAGATCGACAGGCGGATCGGTGCGGCGTCTTCAGTAATGCGGACGCTGTATCGATCCGTTGTGGTGAAGAAGGAGCTGAGCCGGAAGGCAAAGCTCTCAATTTACCGGTCGATCTACGTTCCCATCCTCACCTATGGTCATGAGCTTTGGGTTATGACCGAAAGGACAAGATCACGGGTACAAGCGGCCGAAATGAGTTTCCTCCGCCGGGTGGCGGGGCTCTCCCTTAGAGATAGGGTGAGAAGCTCTGCCATCCGGGGGGAGCTCAAAGTAAAGCCGCTGCTCCTCCACATCGAGAGGAGCCAGATGAGGTGGTTCGGGGGCATCTGGTCAGGATGCCACCCGAACGCCTCCCTAGGGAGGTGTTTAGGGCACGTCCGACCGGTAGGAGGCCGCGGGGAAGACCCAGGACACGTTGGGAAGACTATGTCTCCCGGCTGGCCTGGGAACGCCTCGGGGTCCCACAGGAAGAGCTGGATGAAGTGGCTGGGGAGAGGGAAGTCTGGGCTTCCCTGCTTAGGCTGCTGCCCCCGCGATCCGGCCTCGGATAAGCGGAAGAAGATGGATGGATGGATGGATGGTTGATATCGGAATCGGTAATTAAGAGTTGGACAATATCGGAATATCGGATATCGGCAAAAAAGCCATTATCGGACATCTCTAATCGAGACGAGATGTAACGAACGCATGAATAATGATCTCAGCGTCGCTGGTGGACAAAATGGAACACATTTTAGCGATATTACGGCGATGAAAGAAGGCTGTTTTAGTAAAACTCTTACTCAAACGAGATAGTTGGGTCGAAGATAATAACCAGGTTATTTACCCAGTCGCCTTGTGTAATTGTTTGGTTGTCAAATCAAATGTTAAGGTGGTATTATTAAATAGGTGTTGGTGTCGAGCAGGACCAATAATCAGCATTTCCGTTTTCTTAGCGTTGAGTTGGAAAAAGTTAGCGGGCATCCATTGTTTAATTTCATTCAGACAAGCCTCCAGCTGACTACAATCTGGCGTGTTGGTCAGCTTTAGGGGCATATGCCCCTAAAGCTGACCAACACGCTGTTATGCTGATGACACCCAACTCTACATATGTAGAGTTGGGTGTCATCAGCAGGGCCGGCCCGTGGCATAGGCTGTATAGGCAAATGCTAAGGGCGCCGTCCATCAGGGGGCGCCACGCCAGTGCCACAAATGTTGGAGAAAAAAAAAAAAAAGAAAGAAAGTTGGTACTATTATTTCTAAATACAAAAAATAATCCCACGTTAATTAAAATGCAAAGTAAAGCCTATTTAATAGAAATATTATTTGTTACAACATTACGCCCCCCCCCCCCCCCCCACCCCCCCCCCTCTCCCTTACCGTATCATGACTCTTTTTGGACGTCACCACATCAAAAAATCAACACAAGATGTCAAAACGGCCAAAACTGTCAGGTGCCCAAGGAAGAAAAAAGAGAAAAGAAGAGGAGTAGAAACAAGAAAAGACAGAGGTAGCAGGTAGGTAACGTTAGCCTACATGAAATTATTTGTCTGTTACAGAATGTGATAGTAACCTGGCTTGTTAGCATTAAGCTAATGTTACATGATTCGGCAATTGCTAATCAATAAATAGCTAGTTCTGTTTTAACGTCGGGTTAATATTGTGGAGGGGGCTAAATTGTTATGGAAAATAATAATGTAACGTTAGGTAATTACTGTACTCCCACCTTACATTCCTCAGGTATTAGATCTTTTAAGCAGGTGTTTTTTGTTTACATTGTTATTGCCTTCTGGTTAGCTAATGTTTGCCCTGCAGGTAATAATCACTTGTCCACCCCTTTATATATTAGGTATAGTTGTAAGTAAAAAATAAAAAAAAGGTCAAAGATAAAGCTATTCGGTTTCTTGTGAGGGGGGGGGGCGCGCCACCTAAAATCTTGCCTAGGGCGCCAGATTGGTTAGGGCCGGGCCTGGTCATCAGCATAACAGTGAAAGCTAACACCGTATTTGCTAGTTAATTGTTAGTCAAGTTAAGTTAATTGCTAGTCAACTAGTTAACAAATGACTAAAAATTATACAATAATGCATTAAATGTAAAAATACTTCAATTTCCTCTAATCTGAAATATGTATTTTTGATTATTGACCTGGCTCGTCTTGGGCCCAATATTCAATGTCCCGCCATTACGCCTCGGTTTGTCTCTCTCGCCAATTTGCGTCCTAACGATTGGATGACTGGCCCTGACGCGGCAAAATAACGAACAAATGATTGGCTAGTTGATATGTCATTCTACTTTCCCGAGATTTCATTGGTCGAAGTAGTAAACAATGACTTCCCTAGCTCCACCTATCTTACGACAGCTCGCTCCGCGCGGAAGTTGTGCTCGAAGGGTTTACGGTGTGGGATGTCCGTGTGTGGAGTGCAAACAGTGTAAAAAAACAACATTATTTTGCTGAGGACTGTAATTCTGCTACATAAATAGGATAAAGCGCTTCAAGGTAGGTTTGTAAGGAATAACAGTAGGGTTGGGTTTCTCACGAAGTTCGCTAGCTAGCTTGTGCTTCACTACAGTTAGCCCTCAACTGTAAGAGTGTAACCTGATTAATGTTATTTTTTCCTCTAATATCTAACTACATATTTATTTTGAGTGATTTAGTTGGCGTCCATATGTTTTGTCCGATTTTATTTCCAAATCCAATTGTCTATTGTTTTGCAATTTTGACCATCGGTATTTTCCACCGCAAGTGCAGATTATCGTTAAATAATAGTCTATATTGTCATATTCACAGCAGTTAAAACAAACTATGTGTCTGTTGCAGCAACATGCTCGGTTGTGGCATGGTGGAGAGGCACAGACAGGTTCTGCGGAAACGTTCTGCAATCCTTTGCAAGCAAATGGTGGTGGACGAGCTGCTCCTTCAATGTCTGCAGGCAGACAAGATCCTGACTGAGAACATGGCCGAGGGCATCCTGGTATGTTTATCTTGTCTATGTTGGTAAATATACATTTTTCGTGGGCAGATAATTGTGTTTTGAAATGGTAACACGCGAGTTAGGAAGCATACCAACATCTGACTTGCAGGTTTCATTTTAAATAGCATCCCATTCCTTTACTGTTATTACTAGTGCTTGATTAACATGATGAAATGTCCCAAGACTTAATAAACAAAGGATTGTCATGCCGCCAAAACACACTTGACTACCTTACTTTTACTCCCAACATTATAGAGTTGTTTTACTGTTTCCTCATAGAATTTCGTACTGGTTCATCGCGACAAAACATTCCTGTTTATGATGTTGTAAAGACAAATAAACATGGAAGTAGGGCTGGGCGATATGGCCTTTTATTAATATCTCGGTATTTTTAAGCCATGTCACGATCAGTGTTGGGTTGGTTACTGAAAACCAGTAACTAGTTACAGTTACTAGTTACTTTATTTCAAAAGTAACTCAGTTACTAACTCAGTTACTTAAACCAAAAAGTAATGCGTTACTGTGAAAAGTAACTATTTAGTTACTTATATATTTTTATTTTTTTAAGGCCCCATTTAATGCCCTTTTAGCCTTCATTTTAGTACTGTTATTGCACTGGAGAATAATACAATCTGTTGATCAACTTGACATGCATTTGCATCACTGAACTCTGCTAAGCCATGTGCTCTACATACAACACACAAAGACAAAGATATGTTTTAAAGGGCCAATTTGTTTCAGACCAGAACAAATTGACAAAACTATTTTAAATAGCTGCAACTTAACATACATAAGTAACAAACAGCATAATAACAACATAGCTGTAAAACAAGAAAGGCACACACTACATACATAAAGCCTAACCAGGCGTTTTTTTTATCTCAAGGAATTCTGAAATAAAATCATGTCTGAAGCCCAGAACACTCTACACATTTCCCCACTTAGTTTAGAGAAAAGGAAATATTATCCCTCTTTAGGTTTGTGAACTTTATAGTCTAAACATTTAGAGTGATGTGATAATCAAACACTCTAAAAGTCTAAAATGAAAGAGTATATAAGAGAATTGACAGAGTGTGTGTACCTTCAGTGTGCAGTGCCTCATTAAAATCCAGCCGCTGTTGGAGGTGGAGGTGAAGTGTGTGTCTCTTTACTAGCTTCGTCGAAGCATGTTGTTTTTGTCGCTGTTTCAGCATATTTGAAACTTACATTCAGCTAAAATGTTCTTTTCTTTGTGGTCGATAAAAGAAACGTACTGAAAATATCTCCATTTTAAGAAACTCGGCTTCGGGGTTCGCCATGACGTCTTGATAGTAGACACAGACACGCCCCCTCCCACACACACACACTCACACACACACACACACGTACACACAGACAGCGCGCAGCGCGCCTCTTTTTTGTCGCCTCTTCAGCAGCGCTGCAACACTCAGATCTTCTCAGTTTCTAGCCGATACTACATAAAAAATAACGCAAAATAACGCAGTAACGCATCATGTAGTAACGGTAACGGAGTTACTGAATATAAAAAATAACGCGTTAGATTACTAGTTACCGCCGATAGTAACGGCGTTACAGTAACGCGTTACAAAGTAACGCGTTAGTCCCAACACTGGTCACGATACACAATATATATCTCGATTAGGGCTGCAACAACTAATCGATTAAAATCGATTATCAAAATAGTTGGCAATTAATTTAGTCATCGATTTGTTGGATCTATGCGCATACGCAGAGGCAATTTTTAGTTTTTTAATATTTAAATTTTTTTAATTTTTATAAACCTTTATTTATAAACTGCAACATGTACAAACAGCTGAGAAACAATAATCAAAATAAGTATGGTGCCAGTATGCTGTTTTTTTTCCATTAAAATACTGGAAAGGATAGAAATGTAGTTTGTCTCCTTTATCCGATTATTAATCGAAGTAATAATCGAGAGATTAATCGATTATCAAATTAATCGTTAGTTGCAGCCCTAATCTCGATATTTTGCCTTAGCCTTGAATGAACACTTGATGCATATAATCGCAGCAGTATGATGATTCTATGTGTCTACATTAAAATATTATTGTTCTTACTGCATTAATATATGCTATATTTAAACTTTCATGCAGAGAGGGAAACCACAGTTAAGTCAGTTTACCAATACTGTATTTATTAAGCAGTGGCACAAATATTCATGTCATTTCCAAACTGAAAGTGCAAGATTGTCAGAGACATTTTAAAACAAGCTATTAGTGCACTTTTGTGCATGATGTCACTAAGATGACATGTCAAAACAACACTAAATTAAAGTGCACTTTTTGTACAGAACGCAACTACAATAGTTTAAAACAAATAAAGTGCACTTTTGTGCATGATATCACACAAGATATTTCAATCACTGTCAAATAAAAATGAGCTGCATTATATGAAATCAAATGGTTTATGTCCTTCGCTATGTGGTAGGTTACTGCGGGTGTTATCTCCTTCTGTTCTTGTCTAATTTTTTCATATGGTGTTGATCTGGAAATGGTTGCTTCGGCATTTTGTGGGTATGGCACCGAACGGAGATGTTGACATGCAGAGTTTCACGCACTCTTCATTCTCTAGCGGGTGACTTTTCAAATGATGCTACATAGTAGCACTGCTGCTACTTTTTGTAGCAACGCTTTTGCCGCATACTTGTAAAACATCTTCCCGCTTGAAGCCAAACCACCGCCAGACGATGGACCACGTGCTGTTTTTCTTGGGAATTAATTCTTCCTTCATTTGTTACCAGATTCGCACCTTTTCTCTCTCGTATTACCACCCGCACCGCACCGTTAGCATCACGGCTAACGTTACCATGTCGCTACCTGTCTGCTCCGCGGGAGCGTGTGACGTTGCACACGTGACATGTGTAAGAAGGTGCGCTTGTTTTAAGTCTCTGTGAGAAGGAGAGACAAGAAAGAGTGAAAAAAGCCTGTAGTGTAATGCCCGCAGCTAAAAGCAACTGCGTGAGAACGTATACTCGAATATCACGATATAGTCATTTTCTATATCGCACAGAGACAAACCCGCGATATATCGAGTATATTCGATATATCGCCCAAGCCCTACATGGAAGTATTTATTTATTGACGTCAGGGCAAGTGGGAGGACATTATACGAGAATGAATAACGCAACATCCATGCAGGAGCCATTAGAGTCCGTCAGTCTGTGAAGCAGAGGGTGAGGAGCTCTGCGGGCTGCATACTAAAAATGCCCACATAATTACGTCCATCTCATTGTGATGTCACAACGTAGCCAATCTTCAAAAGATACTCCAAAATCCCACGGGCAAAGGTATCCAGGACTGCGTACAAGCTTACCCCCAGATGCATAAACTTTATTAGTTGATGCTTTGGCATTTTTTAACAAGATTATAAGTAACGTTTATAAGTAGGAAAATATAACATTTATCCTTTAAAGAATACCTGGTTTGAAGCTTGTATCACCCTTTCCTTTTTTGTAGAACACAACAGGCCCTAAAAAGTCATTACTGTAGTCATTTTTATGAGCACCTTTACCTAAACTTGAATAGTTTTGGTAAAGCAACTGTACTTTCACTTTACTTCTGCTTTTAGGCCAGAATTTATTGCCAGGGGCTTGTCCTACAGAAAGGAAAAGAGTATTAAATAAAATACCATTAAACCTTCTCAAATTATACTCCAGTGTACAGTATATGAACAATTGAACATACTTTACAAGTTAATATACAGGTAAACAAATCTATGTAAGTAAAAGTTTTTAAAAAGTAACTAATTTATCCTGTACACGGTGTTAAAGTGACTATTCAAGGAGGGATCTCCTATGTACTGCAAACAAAAATTCCAACCTGTGTGTTTTTTAAAGAAGCAAATCATTTTATCAATTATAAAGTGCAAAACGAAGATGAACTCTTCTTCCTGCATAATTTACTGTTAGGTGGTTGTCCTGCAAATGTGGAGAGAGTACTTAGAATATGTACAAGAAAAAGCATCGTCTGAACATTTTTTACTAAAAAGTAACCAATTTATTACGTACTGTACATAAAATAAAAGTGACTTTCAAGGGTGGGTTGAGGGGATGTCCTGTATATTTAAAAAAAAAGAAAAAAGTAAAAGCCTGTACAAGCCTCAAACCAGGTAATACTCAAGTAAAAGTACAGTAACTCTCGTCAAATTTTACAAATGTAAAAGTGCAGGTCTAAAAATGTACACAAGTTAAAATATAAATGATTGTGTGCATTTTTATTTATATTTTTATACTGTGTTAAAAAATGTAGTACAACATTAAAAGCATAGTAAAGTTAAAAAACGACACTTAAACAAACACAAACTTATTTAGTAACTTATATAAATGCTATTTATAACTTTTCCACCTCTGCCTTCAAACAACAAACTACATACAAAAAGGAGCATGCTTTCTTTGGCATAAACCCCAATAAAACTGACAAAATCATCATCGTTTTAGTTGTTACTTTAGTCCTGTCATGTGTCTGATGGACGTATTTTCTTAGGCAGAGACAACGTCTCAGAAGCGAAGCTGGCGTTTGCTCATTCTCCTTCCCAAGCGAGGCCCTCAAGCCTTCGAAAGCTTCTGCACAGCTCTGAAAGACACCGAGCAGGAACACCTGTGTGAGCTGCTCACACAGGTCAGTGAATGTCTGTTAAAACAATACGCCATACCTATTTATGCACACATCATTTTAACCTGTTCTACGGTCGCAGGGTTTTCTTCCTGAGGAGTCAAGGGAACAAGCAGAACGACAGCTCATGCAAACCTCAGAGCGGAGGAGAGAGGTGAGTTACCTAAGCCTTACTGATGCTCATTTTTTAAATTATTAAGTAGCTATGTTTTCGATGGATACCAGCACCATACTTGAGCCAAAATACAAAGTACACCTCGCTGTGTGTGATGCAAATTACAATCACAACAATAGACATACCGTTAAATTACGTAAACGCTAATTAAGTCAATAATCGCTGGTCGTGTGCATACAAAAGCCAACTGTTAATTAGCAAAGGGCCCAAAAAACATTTCCATTAACAGCTGTGGCTGCAGGCAACCTTATTACTCTCCACAAGAAAGCAGGAGCTGCATTTTAAATTACGTAAATGGTCGGCTTCCAGCAGCTTTACCTACCTCTGCAATCGCTTTAAAATATCAGCTGCGCTACTAAACAGTTGGTGTAGACCTTTTTTATACTTGTCATACTCTCGTTTACAATATACTCATCAGTAGGGATGGGAATTAATAATATTTTTACGAGTCCATTCCATTTTCGATTCTGCTTAACACTGCAGTTCTTTATCGATTCTCTTATCCATTCTCCTTTGGAAAAAGAATACCAGACATGTTGATTAGCATTACATCTGTTTTGATACAGGGGTGTCAAAGTCATTTTCATCGTGAGCCATATCAGTTACAGCTGCCTTCATATGGCCTCTTGAAACTGCAAAACATATCAATATATAATCTGGTAATATTACGCAATTAGTCCTTCATTTGGTTATCATTATTTACATACAAACTGCTTTGGAATCAGAAGTCAAAATGACTAGCAGTCATTAAAATTTTGCTCGGAATGTCTTGCTGCAATAAATAATATTGCGTTAAGAAGAACTGCGTTAAGAAGAACTGTGGTTGCATGAAGTACAATATGTTTCTGTCAAAAATAGCACAAGTGCTCTATTGACTAACATTATTTCCACGCTTTCGCAGGCCACATACAATGTTGTGGCGTGCCAGATATGGTCCCCGAGCCTTGAGTTTCACACCTGTAGTCTCAAAGAAATGTAATTTTACAAACCCAACAGTGAGGTGTTAAGAGTTCCACAGCCTCAATAAAAAAATGCTTTGAAAATAACTATAATGTAATCATGAAATAGATATTGTACTGTAGAAATAAACAAAACACAACATAAATTGTGATGTGGTAATTACACAAGAATGTCCCGTAACATTTTGAGCATTTTAAATTTAAATTATGCGTTTTTAAAGCATAATTGAGCTGAACACTCAAAAGGATGTAAAACTATGTCAGCCAATGACACATACAAGCAAGTCAAGTTAAAGAAACTGTGCGTTGTAAATTTCTGCAACAACCAACTATAAATATTATTATTATTTTGCAGAAAATAAGCATATATAATTTTTCAGGAAATGATACACAATCTTTCCGACTAATTACAGTGTGGAGAACACTTCTTAGATAGGTAGGAGGTGTACAGCCCCTGAGCCAGTCAGATGCTGTTTTGTCATGTAATGCATAAGAAGCAGTAGTTTCATGTTTACAGTAAATTTTACAATGACGCAGTGGATTGAAAACGGGCCATTCATTTTTAAGTTATCAAATTCAGTGTGTGCTAATGTGTCTGATTGTATTTCCTTCTTTCGATGAAATATCCACTTTGCAAGTATTGCAAGTTTCCCTATTGTCATCCTTTCTCGTGAATAACTCTTAAGTGTTTGTGCTGTGATCGGCGCCGCACACAGGCATCAAAATCAAAGAAATTGTGCTTTCTTTTGCACTTATTCTTGCAGTCCAAAATATTTTAAAAGTAAAAAAGAGAACACCTTAAAATTTATACTAATACCTCCGATAGTGTTAGTAAGAACCAGACTTTTATTGTGTTTGATACGCGTCTGTAATGCTGCAGGTGTTCCTAATGAAATGAGATAAGTTTGTTACCTTTTCTCCATTAACTCTGAACAAACTATTCATTGCAGAGGTATAGCGAATCCTCTCTTCCACTTCCCACCCAGGATGAAACTGCAGCCAAGCGAGCAAGAACGCATGGTGAGATATAAACTCGTCATTGTCAGTGTGTTTCCATGATAATAAGAATAAATCCCCCCGGAATACATAGGGTATTAACTCGCGAGAAGCAAAGTGTTGTTTGTGTAATTATTTTACTGAATGGAGTGCCGGTGCCGCGCCTCCCGAGTGACTCATTCACTAAGTGTAATTGTAAAGTTCCTCATCTTACAACCTGCTCTTACAGTATATTCACACCCGCGGATAAATTAGGTACACCTGCTCAATCTAGTCAGGTGCAACGCCTCCTGAGTGACTCATTCACTAAGTGTAATTGTAAAGTTCCTCATCTTACAACCTGCTCTTACAGTATATTCACATCCGCGGATAAATTAGGTACACCTGCTCAATCTAGTCAGATCCAATTCATATGATGGCTCGCTGTTAGTTCAAATCAAAATTAAAGCACTGTTATCAATATAGTACTGTATAGGTTTTAACTGGAGATGTGCTGATCAATTTGCTACAATCAGTATCAAAAAGTCGAACATTGTATTCATTTTTAGTCACTCGGCTGACAAGCTAGCAGATAATTGTGTATCTCCATTTACAGTATTGAGCCACTCCCCTAAGTTAATATTAGTCACTTCCATTACGGCAAATAAACTGCAATTCTTAGTATCTTAAGTACCATTATTACTGGAGAACAAGGCTAAACATGTTAGACACCGAGAGCAAGTTAGGAGCAGGCATGCTAATAGCTAAGCTAATTGCTAATTTAGCTCTTTAAACATCAAGAAATAAGTGCTTAGTAAACTTAAAGAAGAGTGGAAGGAACCGCATTCAAGCAGAAGTTAAGCATCCATTAACATGAAATTAGAAGAGAAGAATAGTAATTAACATGAAATTAGAAGAGAAGAATAATAAGAGTCTTGAGCAGGGGTGCTCACACTTTTTCTGCAGGCGAGCTACTTTTCAATTGATCAAGTCGTGGGGATCTACCTCATTCATATATATAATTTATATTTACTTATTTATGAAGTATATGTTTTTGTTAACAAGTTAAAGGTGTTAAATGATAATGCAAGCGTGTTTAACACATATAGTTAATATTGTTAAAAAATTAAAGGTGTTTAATGATCATACAAGTATGTTTAATATATATAGTTAATATTGTTAACAAGTTAAAGGTGTTTAAAGATAATGCAAGCATGTTTAATATTGTTAACAAGTTAAAGGTGTTTAAAGATAATACAAGCATGTTTAACACATATAGTTAATATTGTTAATAAGTTAAAGGTGTTTAAAGATAATACAAGCATGTTTAACACATATAGATTCCTTTCTTTCATGAAAACAAGAATATAAGTTGGTGTATTACCTGATTCTGATGACTTGCATTGATTGGAATCAGACAGTGGTGCTGATAACGTCCGCATTTTCGAATGGAGGAGAAAAAAAGTCCTCCTTTCTGTCCAATACCACATGAAAGTGGTTGGTTTTTGGCATCTTATTTGTCCAGCTTCCGTACTCCTTTGTATACACTTTACAAGAAATACATTGTCGGCAAACTCCGTAGCTTGCAAGCTTGTGCACGCCAGCTTTCTGAGACTCTTATTTTGTTAGCGCAACTGTGCAGTCGGTCTTTGGAGTTTTGACGACAGGTACGGCGCCAGAGTCTGTTGAAATAAAGTGTTTCTCGCCTTCCAGTCGGTAATTTTAATGAGCTGGCAGCAGCCAGCGTCATCTCAGAAGACCCTCAGGTGCCGTGAATGTCAATCAAGTGACGAAAGTGACGTCATAGTGAAGATTTATGATCGCTCATTTTTAGGACTATTTTTTTAATGCCTCGCTGGTGATCGACTGACACACCCTCCGAGATCGACCGGTAGCTCGCGATCGACGTAATGAGCACCCCTGGTCTAGAGGGAGGATAATATAACAGAAACTGTTGGTAAGTCAGAATTGTCCCAGCCGAAGTACACGACATGTAATAGGAGGGTGGATCGATCCATAAATCGGTGGTGTCGACACCAAGTTTCATATAATTGATTCTACAGTGATTAAATCGATTTTTTATTTTACATTTTTTGTTGTTAATGTTTAAAAATTCAGGGAATAAGTCCCTGGACGTAGGAGAACTAAATTTCAGCTTTTGCTTTAGTTTAGTTATGTACTACTGACTTTGTTTTGCTCAAACACGTGTATGTAATGATAGAGAATCTTGAACTGATTTAAGTGTTGTAGTGATATTGTTAAAATGCCAATAATCCTCTCCATGAATACATTTTTAAATTTACAATTAATACATGTGATCGTAATCGGCCAAGCTCACTCATGGATGATCGTAATCGGCAGTGTAAATCACTGATCGGAACATCCCCACTTTTAACACTAGGTTAGGATGTAACACTAAGTGTGTGCAAATGTGTGTTTTTCAGAGTCCATGGAGTTCAGTCTGGAGTCGGACAGCCCCCTCACCACCCCTGTGCTCCCCTGCACACAAGATTTCTACCTCTCTCACCGCGAAACGGTAACATCATTCATAGAAATAAAGCATTAGACTTAATTCGGGTGTGCAGGTCGTCAATCGGCACAGAGATAATAATAATGGAAGCAAATTTAATGAAAATTGTAATATAATGTAAATATGATGAAAAACATTTTCTAGTATATTATAAATATGTTTAAAAATGTTGAAAAACTTACCAAAGTGTATACGCTGTGTGTAATATCAGACAATTTTATAAATTTACTGTATGTTTTATAATGCACTGCATTTTCTCTTGAAAGCTAAATTATTTTACCAACACACATCAGATTTGTGAAGTTAAATTGTGAATTATCAAGTATTTTCACTCTAAAATGATGCAAAATTCATTCATACCCCTTTTCTTACTTGTGTTCTAGTCATATAGAATGACTTCCTCGCCACGTGGCTTAGCCTTGGTGATCAGCAATGTGACATTTGACCCGTGCACCGCACCTGACCTCGACACCAGGAAGGGAGGCGAGGTGGACGACGAGGTCCTCAGGAAGGTCTTCACAGAGCTGGACTACGTGGTCACGGTCCACAGAGACCTGACAGCGGAGGTGACGGCACCTCACTGGTTGATACATGACGCTATTGCATGAAAACAAACTGCAGCCCCAAATAAACTTGTCTGTACATTATGTCCAGGACATGAAAACCTGCATCGAGACATTCCGCAGGCGTCCAGACCACCGCACAATGGACAGCTGCGTGCTGTGTCTTCTTTCCCACGGTGTAGAAGGAGCTGTGTATGGCACAGACGGTCAGCTCTTGCAGGTGCGCTTGTAGCATCTGTCATCTTGTTCATTGCTTTTAGAAAACAAGTGTTTTATTGACATTTAGTTGATCTGTATCTTTTGTTGATATTTAGTTGGAGTGGGTGTTTGAGGCTTTCGACAATGCAAGCTGCCCGCTGCTGCAGAATAAACCCAAGATGTTTTTTGTCCAAGCATGCAGAGGAGGTAAAGAGCTCAACTGTGAGACAAAGTGACACATTTACACGCTGCAGATATCTACATTAATCCCTTGTTTATCGCTGTTAATTAGTTCCGCAAAGTAGGAATCATTCATTATACCGTATTTTCCGCACCATAAGCCGCCCTGGGTTATAAGCCGCGCCTTCAATGAACGGCATATTTCAAAACTTTGTCCACCTGTAAGCCGCCCGGTGTTATAAGCCGCATCTAACTGCGCTAAAGGGAATGTCAAAAAAACAGTCAGATAGGTCAGTCAAACTTTAATAATATATTAAAAACCAGCGTGATGTGGGCGCGCATGGAGTCGTATATCAACATGGACGGAGCTGCGTGAAAAAAGCCACCCGGCCTCTTGGCGTAAACTTCCCTTAACCACTCGCTCATCTTTTCTTCATCCATCCATCCCTTCGAGTTAGCTTTTATGATGACGCCGGCTGGAAAGGTCTCTTTTGGCAAGGTCTTCCTTTTGAATATCACCATGGGTGGAAGTTTCTGGCCATTAGCATGGCAAGCTAGAACCACAGTGAAGGATGACTTCTCATTCCCTGTGGTGCGAATATTCACCGTACGTGCTCCCATTGTATCCACAGTGCGGTTCACAGGAATATCAAAAGTCAGTGGAACCTCGTCCATGTTGATAATGTTCTCTGGCCGGATCTTTTTTTCAGCTATCTTGTTTTTACAATATGCACGGAAAGTAGCCAGCTTTTCTTGAAAGTCTTTAGGCAGTTGCTGTGAAATAGTAGTCCGTGTGCGGATGGAGAGATTGCGTCTTTTCATGAACCGGAAACCTGTCGCTTAGTAGGAGCCATTTTGTGGTCTTTACAGATGTAAACACACAAAGGAAATGAAACGTAATATCCGCGCGCTTCTTCTTCTTCTACGGGGGCGGGTGGTTGCTTACAGTAGAAGAAGAAGCGCTTCCTCTTCTATGGGGGCGGGTGCTTACCTTGGCGGTTGCTTGCGTAGAAGAAGAAGCGCTTCCTGTTCTACGGGGAAAAAAGATGGCGGCTGTTTACCGTAGTTGCGAGACATAAACTTTATGAAAATGAATCTTAATATTAATCCATATATAAAGCGCACCGGGTTATAAGCCGCACTGTCAGCTTTTGAGTAAATTTGTGGTTTTTAGGTGCGGCTAATAGTGCGGAAAATACGGTAAATGAAATATTTTCTTAAGTACCGTATTTTTCGGAGTATAAGTCGCACCTGCTGAAAATGCATAATAAAGAAGGAAAAAAACATATATAAGTCGCACTGGAGCCCGGCCAAACTATGAAAAAAACTGCGACTTATAGTCTGAAAATGACGGTAATAAAATTTTTAACATTATGGTAGCCCTCTAGAAATGCAATTATTTCCTTTAGTCACCTTTACACTCCTTTAATCCAATATAGTAATGCTGCCTGAGACTGAGTCGATCTTTGGCCACAATACTGAATGTCATGCGCTGATTGATTTGGCCATTACTACTGTAGTATTGATATTCTTTAGTTCAGTGGTCCCCAACCAGCGGGGCCGCGGACCGATTGGTACCGGGCCGCACAAGAAAAAAAAAAAATTGTACCGGGTCGCACAAGAAAAAATAAAAAAATCGTACCGGGCCACGGACCGATTGGTACCGGGCCGCACAAGAAAAAAAAAAAAAAATTGTACCGGGCCGCGAACCGATTGGTACCGGGCCACACAAGAAAAAAAAATTGTTTATTTTTATTTTTATTTTTTTATTAAATCAACATAAAAACACAATATATACACTATATATCAATGTATATCAATACAGTCTGCAGGGATACAGTCCGTAAGCACACATGATTGTATTTCTTTATTTAAAAAAAAAACGCCCTCCTCCCCCGGTCCGCGGGACAAATTTTCAAGCGTTGACCGGTCCGCAGCTACAAAAAGGTTGGGGACCACTGCTTTAGTTCATTTAGCCATTTATAAGCGTGAGAATGCATGATTAAGGGCAAAGATGTTGTAGTATATGTTTAAAAAAACTGCAGTGTGGTGAAGCCGCAATATTTGAAAAGCAATGTGGCGAGGGACGACTGTATTATCTGCAGGCTTTTTGTCTAGCTATCTTAGCTACAGCGCTAAAACATGATTGTTACACATTAAGCAACAGCACGCTAGGTTAAGCTATTCGCCTAAGAAAAAAATGATCAAAGTTTCAGCTCACACGTCTGTAGCTAGGTGTTATTTTAAGATGTGCAGTAAAGCTTGCTGTTTAAAAATTGCTTAGTAGCTCCTTTTACAATTTGAGCGCCTCTTCCAACAAAAATGAAGCAAACGAGTTCTCCATGTATTACTCGTAAACATGATGTAAAAACGCACATTACTGTTAGACCATCATTCAAAAGTCAATTTTGCATAATTAACAAACACATAAATGAACAAATGACAATGCAGATGAAAACATAGCCTCCCTGGCAGATCGTTGGTTGGAGTGGCTAATTAGTCTCCCAAGATGAAAGAAAGCCATGATGCCAACCGCAAATCCCCAGACCCCTCGGGTGTGACCCCAATTACTACCGCCCGCTCCTTTTGCTCCAGCTAACCCAACACCACAGGGGTGCTGCCCAAATGCCATTAGGTGTGGTCGTCTTCTACCTCAGCACAGAGCCAAATGCTGCTCTTCTAGTTGGGTCTCACGAGAAAAAGAAAAGCGAGCTTCTGATTGCTACTTAACTCTCACATTGTTGTCTCACAGATGACCTGGACTCTGGAGTGGAGCAAATAGATGGGCCAGGAAGGACCAGCTCACCCAGCTGTGAACAGCGGGATGCTGGGAGAGAAGGGACAGAGGACGCTGGTTCCAGGCAGGGAGGAAAGTTAGGGCTGCCAAGGATTAAACTCCCCCAGCGGTCCGACATGATCTGCGGCTTTGCCACTCTCAAAGGTCAGAGAATTTGTAAGTTTGTCCTTGTTTTACTATTCTTTTATGGACTATGGCTGTCAATTAAGCACTTACCTGCCCCAGGCGATCTTCATAGGAAATGAGAGCATCACAGAATGTGGCTGGCATGTGCTTTTTTATCAACTTACCATCTATCCACCCACTCATTTTCAATTCAGTGAGAGCTCTGCTTGTATTCCCAATTGTACAACTTCAAAGTTTGGGGGGAAAATAAGCCAACCTTGTTTTTGTTTTGACTTTTTTGTGACAGGACAAGGGTATACAACAAGATTAAATAATACACAATATCCTAAATAGTTTAGTCCAGTGTTAACATAAACCAAATATTCAAACATAAAACTGAATGATTTACATGTTGTACATGAATTACGCTAAAACCAATCCAGTGTATGGAAATATATGCTGAGCTATCTAAACAACCACGCTTTTGTTTTATGTGTGACAAAGCCCATTAGTTGATTAGTGCGATAACAAAAAATGAGTGCTATCAAATGATTAATTTCTTTGATCAGATTAATCCACTTTTAAATTTGTATTAATCAAGAATAATCACAGCTGCTATAAAAGGTTTTCTGAACTATTGTACCTTTGGCACAGGTATATACTCCACCAGTTTTTTGTCGATGTAGTACTATCAATCTTGCTAGTAGCTGCCTCAGAAACATGTTTTTCTTTTAGATGCAATTTTAAACCTGGGATAATATAATTTATCTTGCTTTTATTTAAAGTCCTGTGGTGGTGGTAGAGTGGTTGTCGGGTTAAATCCACAGTCCCTCTGTGACCGTGTCAAAGTATCCTTGAGCATGTTTTGGAACCCCCAGTTGCTCCTGATGCTGGGTCATCAGTAGGTAAATGTAGTAATGGCATCAAAGTGCTCGGAGTAGTACTTTGCGCATAGCGGCCCACACCATCTTTTAGGTAACTGTCCGCGGTTAAGATAAAGGAGCATGGTTGCTCAAAATCAATCTTGTAATTGATATGCGTTTATACATGATTAATATGATATTTTCTTTGATTAATAATGTGTTAAAGGGGACGTATTATGCAAAACCAACTTATATCTGTCAGTACACTCCTTTTGAAAACGCTAACGACTACAACATGGCTGACGGGAGAAGACCCAGTCGAAGTGGAGGCAAGTAAAAAAGACCGCCCACAAATTTAACAGTTTTACTAATAATCTCAATAATTAATTGATTTTTTTTTTTTTTTACAATATTCAGTGGCCCAGTAAAACAAGCTGTGGGGTGACATTGACACCCCTGCCAAAAGCTTTGGTACTAGGGATCGGCGCTATTACCTATAATCTATATCGTGATATATAGTGTAGCCTCCTGCGGTAACGATATGCTGTATATCACAAAATATTATTCAACATATTAGGTATAACCCAATACTTTTGTTAAGGGTTACAAAGGCCCTTAATCTAGCTGCTGACATATGCAGTAACATATTGCGTCATTTCTGGTTGTATTATTTTCTCTAAACTATGATTAATCTATTTGATAATTTGTTGTTCATAGCTGGTTATTTTCCATCTGTACTTCTGTTAAAATGCAATAAGCACTTTTTCCTCTGTTTTTGGACACTTTACATTAGTTTTAAGTGATACTAGAAATGTGGGTATCAATAAAATACCAAGTAGCTCCAGGGACAGTACAGGTCATACCAACGCTGATACTTCAAATTTTCAAGATCATTGAATAGAGATGTAGCGATATCAAAATCTCACTCTATGATATTGTCACGGTATTAAGGCCACGGTACAATGTTATTGCGGGATTGTCCAAAAAAAAAAAAGACTTGGTAAAAATGCCAGTGTTTAAAATGAAGTAGCAGGAATGTTTAGGATAAACACACTTGGTGTAATTTAACACAAACATAATGCTCAAATGTTCTAACCATATTTTTTACTATACATACCAGTATTTTAAAGTGCAAAAACATGTGCCAGTGTAGCATTTTTAACTGTTGCTCATCCTCCAGGAATGATACTTATAAGAAAGTTAGTTTATTGTCGTCATGGAGGCGAGGATTGCTGACTTAGAAGTGCCTTTGCACTGTGGAGGGACATTAGCCGCTAACGAGGATGCTACATTGCATTGAGGACGCGTTTGTTCGCATGTTGCAAACAAATTTGTGGAATACAGCTACAATGTGTCATCAACATGCATTATCATGATACTCTATGACAGGGGTGCTCACACTTTTTCTGCAGGCGAGCTACTTTTCAATTGATCAAGTCGTGGGGATCTACCTCATTCATATATATAATTTATATTTACTTATTTATGAAATATATGTTTTTGTTAACAAGTTAAAGGTGTTTAATGATAATGCAAGCATGTTTAACACATATAGTTAATATTGTTAATAAATTAAAGGTGTTTAATGATAATACAAGTATGTTTAATACATATAGTTAATATTGTTAACAAGTAAACGGTGTTTAAAGATAATGAAAGCATGTTTAACACATATAGTTAATATTGTTAACAAGTTAAAGGTGTTTAATGATAATACAAGCATGTTTAACACATAGTTAATATTGTTAACAAGTTAAAGGTGTTTAATGATAATACAAGGATGTTTAACACATAGTTAATATTGTTAAAAAATTAAAGGTGTTTAATGATAATACAAGAATGTTTAATACATATAGTTAATATTGTTAACAAGTTAAAGGTGTTTAAAGATAATACAAGCATGTTTAACACATATAGTTAATATTGTTAATAAGTTAAAGGTTAAAGTGTTTCTCGCCTTCCAGTTGGTAATTTTAATGAGCTGGCAGCAGCCAGTGTCATCTCAGAAGACCCTCGGGTGCCGTGAATGTCAATCAAGTGACGAAAGTGACGTCATAGTGAAGATTTATGATCGCTCATTTTTAGGACTATTTTTTTAATGCCTGGCTGGTGATCGACTGACACACCCTCCGAGATCGACTGGTAGCTAGCGATCGACGTAATGAGCACCCCTGCTCTATGACAATAGTTTTATTATGGGATGTGGGATCTGAGACGAGGATGTCGTTGTGGCTTGTGCAGCCCTTTGAGACACTTGTGATTTATGGCTATGTAAATAAACTTTTATTGATTGATTGATTATTAGTCGGACAAATATGTATCATTTATATTGTCTATATAGCGCAACCCTAATTGGAACTTGTATTTTATGAGTTGAGGAGTAAACAAGAGTTACTTTGCTTTCTTTTTCCGCTTGTGCGACCAAAATGTATGTATTAAAATGAACCTGGAACTGATCTTTTGTGTTCCCAGTGGTAAATTGTTGCTAAATTTAAAAAATCCATCTGAGTTGGACCATAGTCTACACAGATTGAGTTAGACATTCCACTTTACTTGCTCACCTTACTCGTGTTGACGCCAATCGGTAAGTGAGGCCGATCGTCATTTATCCCATCTCATCTCTGCTGTGATTCTTTCCAGCATTGTTTTTCTAAGCACAAACAATGTTGCAGGAGGTTTATTAGCAGACATGTGTTGTTCTTGTGTCTCGTCCCCATTGCATACCTGCCAACTACTCCGGTTTTCCCGTAATTAGTACGGTTTTCATCAACCTATTCCGGGTTACGGTTGCAGTGATAAAAAATGTTTTCATTAATTAAAAAAAAATTTTTTTTTTAAATGCGCGAGGCTATTTATAGCACCGCTGCCAAGCACGAGGCATTGTTTCCAAACGAGCGAACGATCATGGAATCAGCCGGAGAAAAATCGCAAACGAGTCTTAAACCGAAAAGAAAACTGCAGTCATTCCGTGAAGAATATTCAAAAGCCTATCCGGGAATAATTATCCGTTCCAAAAAGGGTGAAAACTACGCGAATTGCACCTTGTGCAGACAAGATTTTTCGATCGGACACGGAGGAAATAGCGATGTAAAAGACCACGTTGGGACAAAAAAACACAAGTCTAATGCCGTTGCTAGCGATACAAGTGGAAAACTTTCAACGTTTTTCGGATTTTAGCCACAAAAAGGTAATGACACCAATGTTATCTATTGGAATTGTTTAGTACTGTTATACTGTTAAAAGTGTTTATACTATTTATGCTTTCAAGTCCAAGTTGAAGAAATCTTGTTAAATGTTGACAGCATAACTACCAAAATACAGAAGTATGTCCTTAATATTTTTGCAGTGCTTTTTCTGTTGAAAAGTTAAAATGATTACATTAGAGATGTGATGTGCCACTTTTCAAGTGTCTGATGGCTTAAATTAATTTTCATTAATTTTTCATATTTTGAATTCTTTTGAAAGGCTTACAAAAAAACTACATTTGAATTGTAATTCCATGCTATTGACAGGACTATTAATTTTAATGAAGTTAGCTTACCATGTTTACAGTATGATAATTGTGATAGAAATGTGAATTTTTGGCACAGAATATTTTTTACAATTGAACAAGGCAGTAGATTATACTAGCTTGGACAGAAAGTTAATAATGACACAAATTTTTTTTTTAATGGAATTGTTTAGTACTGTTTTACCATTTGTTTACTGTAAAAAGTGTTTATACTTTCAATTAACAAATTGAAGTCTTGTGAAAGGTTGACAGGATAACTGGCATTAACTGTCAAAATAATTTCAAACTATTGAAGTTAGCTTACAGAATAAACATGTCAATCAACCCATATGATTTTTGCTGTAATATTTTTGTTTTGAAAAGTCACTGTGACTGATAGAAAAGTGATGGTTTTAGCAACATTTTAACCTGTCTGAATGCTAATAATCATTTTGCGTCGGGGGGCGAAGCCTGAACCCCCCACCAGGACTTTGTCCTGGACCTACCTAATAGCCAGGCCCCTGGACCCTGGCTATTAGGTTTTTCTGATTTCAAAAGTTGGCAGGTATGCCATTGTGTTCTTGTACTGAGCTGTTCTTGTTTGCTTTTCTCCCAAAGGCACGGCGGCCATGCGCAACACCAAGCGAGGATCCTGGTACATACAAGAGCTTAACACCGCACTGCGCCGCCGTGCTGCAGACACACACCTGGCAGACATCCTGGTGCAGGTGTGCATACATGACATCATTTTGCATGCACTGTGCGACATTTACAGAAATAACCTCCTCGCTGTAGGTCAACGGGCGGATCAAAGAGCGCGAGGGTTATGCCCCCGGCACATCCCACCACCGCTGCAAAGAGATGTCCGAGTTCACCAGCTCGTTCTGCAAAGACCTCTACTTCTTCCCCAAACACCAGCCCCACTTTTCCTAATGCACTTACACACTCAACACACACACACACACCATTCCTGCCAGTATGCGCACACATTCCCTCATTCAAGCATATGACTGCCACACACACACACACACACGCACGCATTCCAGCGTTACAAAGCACTCTCACTGTCATCCAGACTTGTATTCATTCACATTTTCTATGTAAATACTGCCTCAGCAAAACTGCACTCGGAGATGTTGCAGGAGAAAAAGGAAGCTTATGCTAATCAACATGTTCAACTTCTTGGCGTACAATTCCGCCACTGTTAATCCTCTCGCATTGGCGGAATTTTAAAATATGGTTTGTACACGTATGTCATTTTTTTTATTGTGATTTTATAGGAATGTGAGGTTATTTTTTTAGTCACACCCTTCTTTTAATGTTAAAGTTGTCGTGTAATTGCAGTGACTAACAGCAGGGGGCAGCATTGAGCAATAAGGTTAGTGCAGTTTTTCTTCTTATGTCACCACACCAAGAATTATCTTTAGCATTCCGGAATGTTTTCTACTCTCACAATGATGTATCATTTATTTAGTGAAATCCCGCTGGTATGGTTTAAAATTGAGGAAAATGTGTTGTAAATATTGTTGTTTTTTTTTAAATGTTATTGTCAGGGGAATGTGTGGTGCTACTCCGGGGTGTTTTGCCTGAACTTTGACCTTTATGCTCACGCTGACACTTAATCACGCTTCCCCTTGAGGGGGTGCTTCGCATTTAGCGCCGCCTGCACGCTGTGTTTTTTTTAAATTTTGTGTTATTTCACTGTATTATACAGTGGTGAATTAACAAGTCTTCCTTGCAAAAGAAATATGCAGTTTGTTAGTGCACTTTGTTTCCCAGTATTGATAAATGACTGTGGTGATTTTCACAGTGTATTGAACCATTTAGCCCCCCCTAAGTCTTACATACAGACGGGGGTATCTCTCAATGCCATGTGTGCATTGATGCTTCCCAGAAAAAAGCCCCGAACAGGCAACATGTGTTTGGTTACAGTGTTGTGGAGGAAGATAATGTGTGTTGGAAGCAGTATTGATCTGTGACCGGAGAGGCTTTTAAGGGGCACAGTGCATGTGTGTGTTTACCCCTCTGGAGTATTTGTTTTAATAATAAGACCAGAATGGTGCACAGTGAGGGCTTGTGAAGGTGATGTGCTGCCAAACCTGTGCATAGAGAAAGGGTGGGGTGTTATTTCTGTTATTGCCGAATCTCCTTTACAATAAACAAGCCAATGTTTATCAACAAGAATAGTGTTTTCTTCTTTCCCCCACAGCTGTGTATGTGCCCTTAAAGCTGCCGGCTGCACGAATGTGTGCGTTCTTCCTCTCTACTTGAGCCACTTCGTTGCTGTGTTTGTGTGTGTTGTTGCCCACGTTACAGTGTGTCAAGCTCGCCGTGCTCAGGTGTAGTGTGACCGGCCACCAGCTATTCCGCTGCGCTCAGGTCTCTCCGTGCTCCGGGACGTGTGTCATTCCCACCGTGCGGTGATAATATTCATAGTGTATCAGATGGAGGCCCAGGCCAGCTGTCCGCAGTCATTCCTTGTTGATACACACGCGCACACACATGCATGTGTTACAGGTCTCATAGGCGTGTGAGCGCAGTTAACAAAAAGGTTATGTTCAATGTCTAAGCCACATGCGGCTCTTTAGCGGCGCCCTGGTGGCTCCATGGAGTTTTTTCAAAAATGTATGGAAATGGGGTGTAAAATATGTTTTTTGTTGTAAGATAGATTTTGTAGGAGGACAAACCTACTCAGTGGCCTAGTGGTTAGAGTGTCCGTCCTGAGATCGGTAGGTTGGGAGTTAAAATCCCGGCCGAGTCATACCAAAGACTATAAAAATGGGACCCATTACCTCCCTGCTTGGCACTCAGCATCAAGGGTTGGAATTGGGGGTTAAATCACCAAAATGATTCCCGGGCGCAGCCACCGCTGCTGCCCACTGCTCCCCTCACCTCCCAGGGGGTGATCAAGGGTGATGGGTCAAATGCAGAGAATAATTTCGCCACACCTAGTGTGTGTGTGACAATCATTGGTACTTTTTAACTTTAAACACGACACAAACCTTCCTAATTGTTAAGAAAGCCCACTGGTTTGTGTTTATGCTTCACTGATGAGAGTATTTGGTGAGCGCCGTTTTGTCCTACTAATTTCAGCGGCCCTTGAACTCACCAGTGTGTGGACTGTGGACTTGACAGTTTGTTTAAATGTATAACTTTCTCCGACGCTGCCACAGAAAGATGTGTTTTATGCCACTCTTTCTTTGTCTCATTTTGTCCATCAACTGTTTTTATGCTGTGCGTGAATGCACTAAGGTGAGCTTTGTTGTTATTGTTTTGTGTTGAGTGCTAATCAGGCATATTTGGTCACTGCATGACTGCAAGCTAATTGATGCTAACATGCTATTTAGGCTAGCTGTATGTACATATTGCATCATTATGCTTCATTTGTAGCTATACTTGAGCCAATTTAATTTACTTATGTGTATTTAGTTTATTTACATGTTTCATGACACATTATCCATATGTAATATTGGCTGCATTTCTGATAGTTGTTTGTGCGCCATGTTGTTCCAGACCACAGTAAAGATTACCGCTTGAACACACACATCTATATAAACCTTTGGCTATTCTAAGACAGTCATTTCCAGGAGTTATCACAGCATCTGAGAAGTTTTACTAATGTTTTCCAATGTTGTAAAAATGTGTAGAATAAATATTATATTTCAACCTTTCTTTCAACGAAGATTTGCATCCGCCTGCGACACATGGTCATTTTGATAGTAGGCTAATATAGCTAATTAGCTACTTACATCATGTGTTGCCATCATTATAACACTTATATAAGTATTTAAATTTTTTGCGGCTCCAGACCGATTACTTTTTTGTATTTGCGGTCCAATATGGCTCTTTCAACATTTTGGGTTGCCGACCCCTGGTCAAACCCCTGGAAAACACAGGCAATGTTTAAGGAGAGTGGCGACACGAGCAATCTTCGTAGCTTCCTAAGTTTCCTCTCTTTACTACACATTGTATATTTCCTATAATCCACAATAAAATAAAATTATGATTCTCTAAATTCAATATTACATGGTCTGTACTACTGCATAGTCCAGGCATGGGCAATTATTTTGACTTTGGGGGCCAAATTTATAGAAAAAAATGTGTCTGGGGGCCGGTATATCTATCTATGTATACATTTTTATACATACAGTATATACTCACATATAAGGGACACTAATACAAAACCTCACAATATTGTCGGATTTAATGCTAAAAACGTTATGACAGAGAGCTTTAAAAAAACTGAATGTAATTTTACATTTTTTTACTGAATGAGACACCCAGAATGTACATGAAAATAAAGAATGTGGGATTTACAATATTAACTATGAACGATAAAACATGGAATATTGACAGCATATGAACGCCACACCCCCTCTCGATCGACATATTTCACAATCAAGCGAAACGCAACAAACACAGCGAAATATGCACGTGGAGGGTAAAAAAAACCCCACCTTCAATCTGATACATCATTAAGATTTAGAACTTTCTTGTAAAAATCTCCTTCCGCGTCTGTCACTGACACCCGCATTTCAGGCTGGCCGCTCCGGAAACACTCTGTGGAAACGCTCCCCACCCACACTGCTTGGTGCCTCGTCTGAGCTGCTGTGACTTAGATTACCATAGTAACTAATTAGATGACCATAGTAACTAGTAGGGGTGTGGGAAAAATCGATTCGAATTCAAATCGCGATTCTCACGTTGTACGATTCAGTATCTATTCTCATTTTTCAAAAATCGATTTTATTTATTTTTTAATTTTATATATTTTTATTTTTTTTATTAATCAATCCAACAAAATAATACAAAGCAATACCATAAAAATGCAATCCAATTCCAAAACCAAACCCGACCCAGCAACACTGAGAACAGCAATTAACAGAGCAATTGAGAGGAGACACAAACACGACACAGAACAAACCAAAAGTAGTGAAACAAAAATGAATATTATCAATAACAGTATCAATATTAGTAACAATTTCAACATAGCAGTGATTACAAATCCCTCATTGACATTATCATTAGACATTTATAAAAAAAAAAAAAGAACAATAGTGTCACAGTGGCTTACACTTGCATCACATCTCATAACTTGACAACACACTGTGTCCAATATTTTCACAAAGATAAAATAAGTAATATTTTTGGTTCATTTAATAGTTAAAACAAATTTACATTATTGCAATCAGTTGATAAAACATTGTCCTTTACAATTATAAAAGCTTTTTACACAAATCTACTACTCTGCTTGCATGTCAGCAGACTGGGGTAGATCCTTCTGAAATCCTATGTATTTAATGAATAAAGAATCGTTTTGAATCGGAAAAATATAATTTTTGAATCGAGAATCGCGTTGAATCGAAAAAAATCGATTTATAATCGAATCGTAACCCCAACAATCGATATTGAATCGAATCGTGGGACACCCAAAGATTTGCAGTAACTAGTACTGTATATCATGCAAAAGTGCAGATTCCAACCATTAAAATACTTTGTATAGTTAAAAACATCACTGCACGTGATAATGGCAGCAACAGTTTCCATATTAAAGATATAAAAAAATATTTGGGAATGGCCGGCGGGCCAGATTGAAAAGCTTAACGGGCCTTAATTTGCCCAGGTCTGGTATAGTCACATTTCTGTATAGTGCTGTTACAGAAACATCTGAGTGCTATCATTTAGACATGAAATGTCCTTGGGAAGTACACTTGTAGTCAAACAAAATGTATCACTCAGTCTACAATCTATTTACACATATAAGAAATAACAATATTAGACTTACACTTAGACAAACTTTATTGAGCCACAAGGGAAATTGTTCCACACAGTAGCTCAGTTACAAAGGATGGAAAGCATAATTAATGCACACAAAGCCACAAAAAGAGGGCGAAAACAAAAGGTATAAAGTAGACTAAAAATGTACCACAGTAGCGATATAAAATATATGTAATATTTACATATTAAATATACAGTATATAATATATACTGATATGTTTTATATAATATATACAATATATAATAAATCCCAATTACCATGTACAATAAATATTACAGTATATGTAACAGCTGCAGCAAAAAAAAATAAAAAAAAAATATATATATATATATATATTCCACACAGAAAAAGATATAACCTTGTGTGAGATAGAAGAGAACTACTGTATATACTGTATACACCAGTGACCTGCGGTGAGGTTGATGGCTGGTGAGGCACTGACTTCATCACAGTCAGATTTACAAACATATGAACTCTAAAGAGTATCTTATTCACCATTTGATTGGCAGCAGTTAACGGGTTATGTTTAAAAGTTCATACCAGCATTTTTCCCTGCTTGGCACTCAGCATCAAGGGTTGGAATTGGGGGTTAAATCACCAAAAATTATTCCCGGGCGCGGCGCCGCTGCTGCCCACTGCTCCCCTCACATCCCAGCGGGTGATCAAGGGGATGGGTCAAATGCAGAGGACAAATTTCATTACACCTAGTGTGTGTGTGACAATCATTGGTACTTTAACTTAACTTTAACTTTACACATACAAACTGTAGCACACAAAAAAGCACATTTAATAATAAAAAACGTTATTATGGTCTTACCTTTACTTATAAATTAAGTCCATGCGCCGCTGTTGTGCTGGATTAATGCACCCCTGACGGGAGTGTTATATCAACTAAAGCCCTCACTTAAACTTTCCACGTGCAAGATTGAATCTATTTAAAAAAGTGTAACCGAGGGTTTATAAATGTCGCCTATACTGTATGAAACTACAAAATAACAAACACGGAGGCTCCAGTTTACACGAGGACCGCTTTATTTACCTTCTTTCAAAAACCTCCGCTCCACTGCGTGTCATCACTTCCGCTTTTAGCGCCTTCAAAATAAGAGCTCAAGGCATATACTGTATAACAGCGCATAACAGGAACTTAACATCACAAAGAGGAAAGCCCATGAAAATAGGTTACAAAAGTTATTTAATAAGAAGCCAAAAAGTGCAAACACAATAATGTTCGTGTTGGAGGAGTTGTGAATTAGATACACCTGCAGTCTGCAGGTGTACCTAATGTTGTGGCCCTGCAGTCATTCACAACTCCTCCAACACGAACATTATTGTTTTTGCACTTTTTGGCTTCTTATGAAATAACTTTTTTAAATAGATTCAATCTTGCACGTGGAAAGATTAAGTGTGGGCTTTAGTTGATATAACACTCCCGTCAGGGGGTGCAAATTCTACGGCGGGGGTGCAGGAGGCGAGCCTCAGCCAGTGCGTCTTTTGCAGCCGTTTTATGATCGCTCAGCACAAGAAATACGTTACACACATACAGTTGTTGACAAAATACACTGTACATTATATACCTCAGCTAACTAAACTATGGAAATGTATAATATAGTTCATATAGCAATACGGTCTCACTGCACAGCAGGCCAGCAGTTAGCCGAGTCCGCAATCCATGGTGAGGCACAATTGAGTGACGTGCCTCAACTGGCTGCTGTTCACCGCACCGTCTCTTCTCAGTATTTGAACGGCAAATGTGAAAATTCAGCGATTTTGAATAAAAATAATCTAAAACTGGTGAAGTTAAATGGAAAATAACTTTATAGTATAATCACTGGATACATATAACAATTTAATAAAATTTTTTTCTTTTTACATTTTTTTTCTTTCCATGATGGCAGGTGAGGCCACGTCACTGGTATACACACTGCAGTGCTCTTCGGTTGGCATAAAAAGGGTTAACTGCTCTCAACTGAGCCACACGCATCGAAGAGCTAGCTAGATGCTAACACACACTAATATTAAACTCTAAAGGCACTAATCAATCTTTGTCGCCGAACCATATCGCATTCGACTTATGGGATGTTTAATTATCAAATGTTTACATTTGAGATACCTCACAACATTACTATCTTGGATAACACAGGTAAGGAGAGTTCTTCTTCTTCTTGTTTTTGTTTAATGGCGGTTGGCCAGCAACCGTCTTGTGTGCATTACTTCCACCTTCTGAAATGGAGTGTGGACAGAGGTGGAACCCTACTCAATATTCTTTTATTTAACCATGTCTTTTTTTTTAAATATGTATATAATGCTCTGTATCCTACGTGTTCTGAGTGCACTCCTAAAATATCTTCCACTACTAACCTAACCTTCTCTTTCGCTAACTTATTTCCCTTTCTCTATTGTATTTCCTACACTCGCTGTATTAAAACATGGCCTACACCAAGGGTGTCAAACGTACGGCCCGAGTGCCGGATCAGGCCCGCGAACAAGTTTTATCCGGCCCGCGGGATGAGTTTGCTAAGTATAAAATTGAACCTGAAATGTTTGAATGGAAGAAACAGCTGTTCTAAATGTGTCCACTTTTTTGATTGATTGAGACTTTTATTACCGTATTTTCCGCACCATAAGGCGCCCTGGGTTAAAAGCCGCGCCTTCAATGAACGGCATATTTCAAAACTTTGTCCACCTATAAGCCGCCCGGTGTTGTAAGCCGCATCTAACTGCGCTAAAGGAATGTCAAAAAAACAGTCAGATAGGTCAGTCAAACTTTAATAATATATTAAAAACCAGCGTTCTAACAACTCTGTTCACTCCCAAAATGTACGCAAATGTGCAATCACAAACATACGTATATCAACATGGACAGAGCTGCGTGAAAAAAGCCACCCGGCCTCTTCGCGTAAACTTAAACTTACCTTAACCACTCGCTCATCTTTTCTTCATCCATCCCTTCGAGTTAGCTTTTATGATGACGCCGGCTGGAAAGGTCTTTTTTGGCAAGGTCTTCCTTTTGAATATCACCATGGGTGGAAGTTTCTGGCCATTAGCATGGCAAGCTAGAACCACGGTGAAGGATGACTTCTCATTCCCTGTGGTGCGAATATTCACCGTACGTGCTCCCGTTGTATCCACAGTGCGGTTCACAGGAATATCAGTTGCTGTGAAATAGTAATCCGTGTGCGGATGGAGAGATTGCGTCTTTTCATGAACCGGATCCCTGACGCTTAGTAGGAGCCATTTTGTGGTCTTTACAGATGTAAACACACAAAGGAAATGAAACGTACGGTATATCCGCGCGCTTTTTCTTCTTCTACGCGGGCGGGTGGTTGCTTACAGTAGAAGAAGAAGCGCTTCCTGTTCTATGGGGGCGGGTGCTTACCTTGGCGGTTGCTTGCGTAGAAGAAGAAGCGCTTCCTGTTCTACCGGGAAAAAAGATGGCGGCTGTTTACCGAAGTTGCGAGATCGAAACTTTATGAAAATGAATCGTAATATTAATCCATATATAAAGCGCACCGGGTTAAAAGCCGCACTGTCAGCTTTTGAGTAAATTTGTGGTTTTTAGGTGCGGCTAATAGTGCGGAAAATACGGTAGTAGATTGCACAATACACATACTTGCCAACCTTGAGACCTCCGATTTCGGGAGGTGGAGGGCGGGGGGCATGGTCAGGGGTGGGGCGGGGCGTGGTTGGGGGCGTGGTTAAGAGGGGAGGAGTATATTGGCAGCTAGAATTCACCAAGTCAAGTATTTCATACATATATATATATATATCTACATCCTGAAAATATGCAAACAAAACTGTGTTTAGATAATTGATACTTCAAACTTGCATAAATAAATATTAAGGAATATAGCATAACTTGGCGTCTGAGAGCTTCAAAATGTAATGAATAAAATGCTAAAGTTGTTGATAAACAAGCAATTATTATAATAATTAAATATGGTCATTTTAAATGAATTATTATGATAATTTAAAATTGATTATTTCAAATATGTTTATTTTAATGTATAATTCTATGGCTGGATGTAATAAGGAGTCAGAAAAAATACAAATAAAAATACAATTAATTTTGATGTTTTTAGCAAAATATAGTAAAAATGTATTTAGTTGTTTTTTTAAAATTAATAAATATATTTATTTTTAGGTAAGATAAACATAATAATACAATTTATCTCTAGTCTGGATGATTTAGTTCTTGTGATTTCGTAGGATATGTACAGCGAGCAGTGAACGTAGTGAGCTCAGAAAGCATAACAACAAGTACTGTATTTTTCGGACTATAAGTCGCAGTTTTTTTCATAGTTTGGTCGGGGGTCGGTGCGACTTATACTCAGGAGTGACTTATGTGTGAAATTATTAACACATTACCGTAAAATATCAAATAATATTATTTAGCTCATTCACGTAAGAGACTAGACGTATAAGATTTCATGGGATTTAGAGATTAGGAGTGACAGATTGTTTGGTAAACGTATAGCATGTTCTATATGTTATAGTTATTTGAATGACTCTTACCATAATATGTTACGTTAACATACCAGTTGGTTATTTATGCCTCATATAACGTACACTTATTCAGCCTGTTGGTCACTATTCTTTATTTATTTTAAATTGCCTTTCAAATGTCTATTCTTTGTGTTGGGTTTTATCAAATAAATTTCCCCCCAAAAATGCGACTTATACTCCATCCATCCATCATCCATCCATCTTCTTCCGCTTATCCGAGGTCGGGTCGCGGGGGCAGCAGCCTAAGCAGGGAAGCCCAGACTTCCCTCTCCCCAGCCACTTCGTCCAGCTCCTCCCGGTGGATCCCGAGGCGTTCCCAGGCCAGCCGGGAGACATAGTCTTCCCAACGTGTCCTGGGTCTTCCCCGTGGCCTCCTACCGGTCGGACGTGCCCGAAACACCTCCCGAGGGAGGCGTTCGGGTGGCATCCTGACCAGATGCCCGAACCACCTCATCTGGCTCCTCTCGATATGGAGGAGCAGCGGCTTTACTTTGAGCTCCCCCCGGATGGCAGAGCTTCTCACCCTATCTCTAAGGGAGAGCCCCGCCACCCGGCGGAGGAAACTCATTTCGGCCGCTTGTACCCGTGATCTTGTCCTTTCGGTCATGACCCAAAGCTCATGACCATAGGTGAGGATGGGAACGTAGATCGACCGGTAAATCGAGAGCTTTGCCTTCTGGCTCAGCTCCTTCTTCACCACAACGGATCGATACAGCGTCCGCATTACTGAAGACGCCGCACCGATCCGCCTGTCGATCTCACGATCCACTCTTCCCTCACTCGTGAACAAGACTCCGAGGTACTTGAACTCCTCCACTTGGGGCAAGATCTCCTCCCCAACCCGGAGATGGCACTCCACCCTTTTCCGGGCGAGAACCATGGACTCGGATTTGGAGGTGCTGATTCTCATCCCAGTCGCTTCACACTCGGCTGCGAACCGATCCAGTGAGAGCTGAAGATCTTGGCCAGATGAAGCCATCAGGACCACATCATCTGCAAAAAGCAGAGACCTAATCCTGCAGCCACCAAACCAGATACCCTCAACGCCCTGACTGCGCCTAGAAATTCTGTCCATAAAGGTTATGAACAGAATCGGTGACAAAGGGCAGCCCTGGCGGAGTCCAACCCTCACTGGAAACGTGTCCGACTTACTGCCGGCAATGCGGACCAAGCTCTGACACCGATTATACAGGGAGCGAACCGCCACAATAAGACAGTCCGTTACCCCATACTCTCTGAGCACTCCCCACAGGACTTCCCGGGGTACACGGTCGAATGCCTTCTCCAAGTCCACAAAGCACATGTAGACTGGTTGGGCAAACTCCCATGCACCCTCAAGGACCCTGCCGAGAGTATAGAGCTGGTCCACAGTTCCACGACCAGGACGAAAACCACACTGTTCCTCCTGAATCCGAGGTTCGACTATCCGGCGTAGCCTCCTCTCCAGTACACCTGAATAGACCTTACCGGGAAGGCTGAGGAGTGTGATCCCACGATAGTTGGAACACACCCTCCGGTTCCCCTTCTTAAAGAGAGGAACCACCACCCCGGTCTGCCAATCCAGAGGTACCGCCCCCGATGTCCACGCGATGTTGCAGAGTCTTGTCAACCAAGACAGCCCCACAACATCCAGAGCCTTAAGGAACTCCGGGCGGATCTCATCCACCCCCGGGGCCTTGCCACCGAGGAGCTTTTTAACTACCTCGGCAACCTCAGCCCCAGAAATAGGAGAGCCCACCACAGATTCCCCAGGCCCTGCTTCCTCATAGGAAGACGTGCTGGTAGGATTGAGGAGGTCTTCGAAGTATTCTCTCCACCGATCCACAACATCCGCAGTCGAGGTCAACAGAGCACCATCCCCACCATACACGGTGTTGACACTGCACTGCTTCCCCTTCCTGAGGCGGCGGATGGTGGTCCAGAATTGCTTCGAAGCCGTCCGGAAGTCTTTTTCCATGGCCTCACCGAACTCCTCCCATGTCCGAGTTTTTGCCTCCGCGACCGCTGAAGCCGCACACCGCTTGGCCTGTCGGTACCTGTCTGCTGCGTCAGGAGTCCCATGAGCCAAAAGAACCCGATAGGACTCCTTCTTCAGCTTGACGGCATCCCTCACCGCCGGTGTCCACCAACGGGTTCTAGGATTACCGCCACGACAGGCACCAACTACCCTGCGGCCACAGCTCCAATCGGCCGCCCCGACAACAGAGGTACGGAACATCGTCCACTCGGACTCAATGTCCAGCGCCTCCCTCGTGACATGTTCAAAGTTCTTCCGGAGGTGGGAATTGAAACTCTCTCTGACAGGAGACTCTGCTAGACGTTCCCAGCAAACCCTCACAATGCGTTTGGGCCTGCCAGGTCTGTCCGGCATCCTCCCCCACCATCGCAGCCAACTCACCACCAGGTGGTGATCGGTAGAAAGCTCCGCCCCTCTCTTCACCCGAGTGTCCAAAACATGAGGCCGCAAATCCGATGACACAACTACAAAGTCGATCATGGAACTGCGGCCTAGGGTGTCCTGGTGCCAAGTGCACATATGGACACCCTTATGTTTGAACATGGTGTTTGTTATTGACAATCCGTGACGAGCACAAAAGTCCAATAACAAAACACCACTCGGGTTCAGATCCGGGCGGCCATTCTTCCCAATCACGCCTCTCCAGGTTTCACTGTCGTTGCCAACATGAGCGTTGAAGTCCCCCAGTAGAACGAGGGAATCACCCGGGGGAGCACTCTCCAGTACTCCCTCGAGCGAATCCAAAAAGGGTGGGTAATCTGAACTGCCGTTGGGCGCGTAAGCGCAAACAACAGTCAGGACCCGTCCCCCCACCCGAAGGCGGAGGGAGGCTACCCTCTCGTCCACCGGGTTGAACTCCAACGTGCAGGCTTTGAGCCGAGGGGAAACAAGAATTGCCACCCCAGCCCGTCGCCTCTCATTGCTGGCAACGCCAGAGTGGAAGAGAGTCCAGCCCCTGTCAAGAGAACTGGTTCCAGAGCCCTTGCTGTGCGTCGAAGTGAGTCCGACTATATCTAGCCGGAACTTCTCCACCTCACGCACTAGCTCAGGCTCCTTCCCCCCCAGCGAGGTGACGTTCCACGTCCCAAGAGCTAGCTTCTGTAGCCGAGGATCGGACCGCCAAGTGCCCTGCCTTCGGCTTCCGCCCAGCTCACATCGCACCCGACCTCTATGACCCCTGCTATGGGTGGTGAGCCCATTGGAGGGGGGACCCACGTTGCCTCTTCGGGCTGTGCCCGGCCGGGCCCCATGGGGACAGGCCCGGCCACCAGGCGCTCGCCATCGTGCCACACCTCCGGGCCTGGCTCCAGAGGAGGGCCCCGGTGACCCGCGTCCGGGCGAGGGAAATCTGGGTTCCTTGTTCGTGTTCTTCATAGAGGTCTTCGAGCTGCTCTTTGTCTGATCCCTCACCTAGGACCAGTTTGCCTTGGGAGACCCTACCAGGGGGCATAGAAGCCCCCGGACAACATAGCTCCTAGGATCATTGGGACACGCAAACTCCTCTACCACGTTAAGGTGGCAGCTCAGAGAGCTGCCACCGCTTTCAAATGTCTATTCTTTGTGTTGGGTTTTATCAAATAAATTTCCCCCCAAAAATGCGACTTATACTCCAGTACGACTTATATATGTTTTTTCCTTCTTTATTATGTATTTTCGGCTGGTGCGACTTTTACTCCGGAGTGACTTATACTCCGAAAAATACGGTATATATATTATTAAGCGCAACAGGTAAGTGTAAAAAAAACCAACCCCAACAACATTATGATTTGTACAATTTCAGAATGTGCTTGTTCTATTTTTAAACAAAGAAAACAATCTGAAGTCGTCTTTATTTTTAAGTTATCGTGCCGTTATAGACTTTTCTCCATGTGGCATACTTGCCAACCCTCCCGAATTTTCCGGGAGACTCCCGAAATTCAGCGCCTCTCCCGAAAACCTCCCGGAACAAGTATTCTCCCGAAAATCTCCCGATTTTCAGCCGGAGCTGGAAGCCACGCCCCCTCCAGCTCCATGCGGACCTGAGTGAGGACAGCCTTTTTTTCATGACGGGAGGACAACAGGGTGACAAGAACTAAATCATCCAGGCTAGAGATAAATTGTATTATTATGTTTATCTTACCTAAAAATAAATATATTTATTAATTTAAAAAAAAAAACTAAATACATTTTTACTATATTTAGCTAAAAACATCAAAATTAATTGTATTTTTATTTGTATTTTTTCGTGACTCCTTATTACATCCAGCCATAGAATTATACATTAAAATAAACATATTTGAAATAATTGATTTTAAATTATCATAATAATTCATTTAAAATGACCATATTTCATTATTAAAATAATTGCTTGTTTATCAACAACTTTTGCATTTTATTCATTACATTTTGAAACTCTCAGAAGCCAAGTTATGTTACATTCCTTAATATTTATTTATGCAAGTTTGAAGTATCAATTATCTAAACACAGTTTTTTTGCATATTTTCAGGATGTAGATATATATATATATATATATATATATATATATATATATATATATATATATATATATATATATATATATATATATGTATGTGTGGGAAAAAAATCACAAGACTATTTCATCTCTACAGGCCTGTTTCATGAGGGGGGGTACCCTCAATCATCAGGAGATTTTAATGGGAGCATTCGCATACCATGGTTTATATAGGGCACAGAGTGGGTGGGTACAGGCTGGCCTAGGGGCGTGGTGATTGGCTCATGTGTTACCTAGGAGGTGTTTCCGTCTATGGCGGCATGTTGTTACAATTTCGCTGCGCTTTTTGAGGGATGACAGGTCTGGACGATAAATAATAAACAGTTTCTCTTTCAAGCATAGGTTGCATCTTTTATTACCACTATTGTAAGGTGTGCTGGATGCAAGAATTTGCCATGTTATTGAATATTCAACATTATTGTCTTTGAGGTCCCAAATGTGTTTGCTGAGTTCTGTGGTATTTCGCAGGTTTTTGTTCCTGAAAGAAGCCTTGTGATTGTTCCATCTGGTTTTGAATTCTCCCTCGGTTAATCCTACATATGTGTCGGATGTGTTAATGTCCTTGCGTGTTACCTTAGATTGGTAGACAACTGATGTTTGTAAGCACCCCCCGTTGAGGGGGCAATCAGGTTTCTTTCGACAGTTACATCCTTTGTTGGTTTTGGAGTCGCTCTGTCTGGGGGTCGACGGCTCATTTGCAATTGTTTTGTTGTGGTTTGAGATGATTTGTTGTATATTGTTCATGCAGCTGTAGCTCAATTTAATGTTGTTCTTGTTGAATACTTTTCTTAGGGTGTTGTCTTTGGGAAAGTGTTTGTCAATCAGATTGAGGAATTTGTGTCCAATGTTCGTTGAGACGTTTTTGCTGTATGGGGGGTTGTACCAGATGATGTCGTTTCGTTTTCTGTTCTTTTTTGGCTGGTTTCCTGGCGTGGGTTCATAGGTGAGGGTGAAATTGTATCTGCTTTCATCAAGGGCTTTTTGGTATGGGGGGGTTGCTTGGTCAAATTCAGCTTTCAGCTATATATATATATATATATATATATATATATATATATATATATATATATATATATATATGTATGAAATACTTGACTTGGTGAATTCTAGCTGTCAATATACTCCTCCCCTCTTAACCACGCCCCGCCCCACCCCCGACCACGCCCCCACCCCCCACCTCCCGAAATCGGAGGTCTCAAGGTTGGCAAGTATGCCATGTGGCCCCCGATCTAAAATGAGTTTGACACCCCTGTCCTACACTTTCTATCTGATGGCAACAAGGTAAGGAGAGTGAAGACACAAATGATCTCAAAAGGGACCTACGGGCAACTACTTCACTCCACAATAGTTCCGTTCCTCAATTTTTTTCCCCATTAACATGGATGGAAAACGGCTAAATTATACCTTTTTGAATAAAAATGGATTGGCATTAAATAAACATGTATAACATGTAATCCCATTGAGAAGGCATCACACGTGCGGGGGTCGCAGTAATACATTTCTTGCTGGCTGACGGTGGAGCTGTGAGATTAGGCTGTTATGCACTGGCGTGTGGCCCACAAAGCGCGACGGGGTTAGGGGGGATCTGCATGTGTCTGACTTTGTGCTTGTCATGATGGCGCGACACAACTCGTCCGGCTAAGTCAGGGGTCGGCAACCCAACATGTTGAAAGAGCCATATTGGACCAAAAATACAAAAATGTAATCTGTCTGGAGCCGCAAAATGCAAGTGTCTATATTAGCTATATTAGCCTACTATCAAAATGACTATACGTGTCACAGGCTGACGCAAAAACTTTTAAATGTAATATTTATTCTACACATTTTTACAACATTGGAAAACATTTGTAAAACTTCTCAGAGGGTGAGATAACTCCTGGAAGTGATTGTCTTAGAACAGGGGTCGGCAACCCGCGGCTCTTGAGCCGCATGCGGCTTTTTAGCGCCGCCCTAGTGGCTCCCTGGAGCTTTTTCAAAGATTTATGAAAAATGGAAAAAGATGAGGGGGAAAAAATATATTTTTTGTTTTAATATGGTTTCTGTAGGAGGCCAAACATGACACAAACCTCCCTAATTGTTATAAATCCCACTGTTTATATTAAACATGTTTCACTGATTCGAGTATTTGGCGAGCGCCGTTTTGTCCTACTAATTTTGGCGGTCCTTGAACTCACCGTAGTTTGTTTACATGTATAACTTTCTCTGACTTTCTAGGACGTGTTTTATGCCACTTCTTTTTCTGTCTCATTTTGTCCACCAAACTTTTAACGTTGTGCATGAATGTACAAAGGTGAGTTTTGTTGATGTTATTGACTTGTGTGGAGTGCTAATCGGGCATATTTGGTCACTGCATGACTGCAAGCTAATCGATGCTAACATGCTATTTAGGCTAGCTATATGTACATATTGCATCATTATGCCTCGTTTGTAGGTATATTTGAGCTCATTTAGTTTCCTTTAA